>NC_039511.1:7757725-8057725 GCF_003672135.1 Ooceraea biroi
AAAGAACCGGAGTTCTTCTATCGCGGAATCCACTTATTACGTGAAAAGTGGGAAAAGGTTATAGCTAACGATGGGCACTACTTTGAATAAACTTCTGTTTCTGTTTCTCGAGAAACACAGGTCTTTTATTTCACAAAAAAACGGCGGAAACTTATTCAAACACCTAATATCTTTTATTCTCTGCTGCACTCCATGGTGAACACCTGACATTGTGGCAGGATTATTATAACCTTGGCCGCGACAGTTTTAGATCAACAATTTGTTCTCATTTAACGGTTTTAGGATAATTTCTGCAATTTTCTCAGCAGATTTCTCTTTCATGAGAAGAAATCCTAAAAAACTCTCCTTGACTTCTACTTTGCTATCGTCAATCTTTACATATCGGATTATTTCTGTCATCTGCTCAATATGTGCAATGTCTGGTGTACTGTCAAAAAGAATTGCATAGTATTTTGCTTCACGTATCTCGTTCAAAATTTTGTCTTTCACACGACGTGCAAGAAGAGAAAAAAATTCATTCTGAATATCTGGTGATAAGTAAGAAATTGGCGAGCGTAGTCTCATTAACCAGTCAAATACGTACCAGATGTTCTTTCATAATAGGGTCATATTTTCCTATAAGTTTTATTAATTCTAAAAAATTACCACTGTTACTAATATCGTCAATGTTTTCTCTATGAGTTGTGACGTGACGGTTCGGGACGTCCGTCACAAGGTGCGGCGAGACGGGGGAAGCACAAATATTCCGTCGGGATCGTTCCTCTCGCAGGACGAAGGGGGAGCGATACTTTGCCGAGCGGAGTGTGAGCGCGTGCACTAATGGTGTTAAGAGTTTTGCAGAGTGTAGACCAATCCACTGGAAGAACTGTATCTCACCCCTCGGGACAGCAGCACCTCGGATCAGGGACCCAGCGGCAGAGAAGAGCGGAGCAGGAGAGCCCTGGGGGTTGCGGGAGCGTTGGAGGTTCCGAGCCGTAAGAGAAGACGATGCCACCGACCGTCCGAAATGGAGGAAAGTACCGAGCCTCGAAGAACGGAGCCGCAGGCGCGGATCGTCAGCAGAAAATGCCGTGCCGACTAAAGAGAGGAAGGACAGCTAGTTCGATCGCCTTGGAGGGAATGCGCAACCCTTCGGCGACCACCTCGAGTCCCCTTATTTGGGCCTGGCCAGCCCGGCGAGGAAAGATGGAGACCGGGGAATGTCGGCGCGGCCAGCACCCCAACACGATCCAGAGAAGCGCCTGAAGAGCGGTTACCCGTCATGCGAGTGATAGCGGCGAAAGGGGCTGCGGTGACTCGGCGATAAGTCGGTGGTGGATCGATGCGCGGATCGATGCGCGAACGGGGAAGGACCTCGCGACGCGCCCCGCGGCTTGGCACTTGGAGTTTGGCGAAGCCAGAGGAGCGATCATAACGAGGGCCCCGAAAGCGAACGAGATCCGCACGAGACAACGAGAAGAGCGAGGTCCAACGATTGTAAGGCTGCACTCTGCGATATTATCTTGTAAGTACACCAGTCGCGGCGGCACCTCGAGCTCAGTCTACTGAATCATTGTTTCGTCCCCGAAATACGGGGGAGAGGTTATCGTGTGGTGCCGAGGAGAGAGAAACGAGACGAGGCCGGTCCGCCCGGTGTCGCGTATGCGGGGAGTAGAACTTCCACCTCGAAAGCCAACTTCAGTCGATTGTCGCGTGATATTGTCGTAATTGTAGGATAATCGGAATTATTTGCTCGTGTATTGCGCGTTTTGGCTCGTATGTATTGCGCGTTTCCGAGCCGTGAATTGTGAAGTCCGTTCGTTCCGAGTACCTCGTCGCGTGTAATACGTTTTGTGGACCGTCTTTTCGGGGAGCATTAATGGTATCGTATCGAGTTGCGTTTATTCCGAGTAGTCTGGTAGCAGAGCATCAACTTCCGAGCGTTGGAAGAATGATTGAGACTTTCCGGGTGCGGTAACGCCCGTGAGAGAAAGAGTCGGGATTGATCGCGAGAGGGAAAAGGATTTCGAGCCGACGGTAACGGACGTCTCCTAACCGGACTGCGTCACCTCGCAGGAATCACCGATCAGAGTCTCAAGAGCGGGGGCCGGGAAAGTCACCGCGTGAAAGACTGACTCGCGTATTTCGGATAGATTGCGTTGCGTCTCGTGTTTCGTATTTCGTTGTGTTTCGTGGCGTTCCGTGCGTGTATTTGCGTGTTGGCGTCAGGGTGTTCTTACTGGCGAATCGCTGTATGCCGGGGTACCAGCCCCGACTCAACGGAAGTTCTGTGAAATATATTATTATTTTATATAATTGCGTTGTGCCTTACTGTCCCCCCTTCCAGCGGCCTTCTAATATCCAAACCCACGACTGACTAGTCGAGCCATAGAAATTTTACGTGCTGATTTCGTGAGCGGCGCAAGTGATTGCGCCTGGCGCCCAATTCCTTTATAGTTTGCAGTATCGGTGATCGTGACACCGAGACTCAGGCCCACGGTCGAAAGAGAGAGAAGTTATCGAGAGAGAGAGAGAGAGAGAGAGAGGAACCGAGTTCCGAGCGAGAGAGTGCCGAGGGCAATATCGAGAGCGGAGAAGAGAGTTCCGAGAGGAGAGTTCGAGTGGAGTGCCGAAGGCCGAGAGCCACGTGCCGAGGGGAATTTCCGAAGCAAGTCTGAGTCGTCACGATCCCGTTTTCGGGAGTAATTATCGTCTTCAGTAGATTTCGCGTGCAATCTGATTTGCGACGCCGCGCCTACGCGTACGGCGGACCGTAGGTTAGCGACGGGTGTCGCAGACCACGGAAAGGTAGATTCTGCTTAGCTAAATCATGATTGCATTTAAGATTCGTTCAAGAATCTTAATCCAGGTCTTGATTTCTTTCTTGATTTGATCTTGAAGTGATCTATCAACAGTCTGTCCTCTTCGAATCTGCATTTCCAGGCCTTTCCATTTTTCAAAAGATGCAATATGGATAGAACTATCTTCATGCTGCTTTACTTTTGGATTGAGTTTCCACCATTGTCGAAAGCCGTTTGTTGCAAAAGCGCTTTGTACATGCTCCGAATCTTTAGAAGCAAATAATCGGCAACAAAAACAATATAAAGATTCATTGACCGTAGAGTATACTATCCATGTTCTAAGCACCTTTTCACCATTATCGAGTTGACGATAAAACCACGCACTAGACATGTTTCTTATCTGACCCTTCGTCTCTGCCCCACTTCTCGTCGTTGCAGCGAACGGTCCTTCCTTATTTTGAATTGGACCTTACGAAACCAGTTCTGTAACTAATACAGCCTCCAAAGGTATTGGCCATGAGCTTATGTCGATTAAACTGAAGGTTTTTAGTTCATTGTTTTGTATAGCAACTTGGCAATCCTGATAATTATCGTGATAACTTTCTGATGTTTCATTTATTACCGGTATTTGACTCTCCTGACTACTGATTATTGTTATATATAAGTCTTCATTATGTTCAGGTTGTTCAATTTCAGTCACTGTACGAAAATCATCCGTCTCTATGTTGTTGATTTCATTAGTATGCGAAGAAAACAACTCTTGCTCTTGCTTTAAATATTTTAAAAAAGAACCAGCCTGCTTTTGCTCTTCTCTATCCCTTTCTATTCTTCTTTTTCTGTATTCAGCGCCTGAAGGTTTCTTGCTCATTTTAACTGTAATTTATTTATTTATTTATCTTGAAAGAGTCGGACAAAATATCACTAATTTTCGTTAACTTAAACTATCTATTACAATATAACTAAACAGCATTTATATGAATTTATTTCGAGGAAAGAACTGCGCAATTTGTATGTCACACACAAAGACAACACGTATAATTTATAGAACATTATCACTGCGGAATACCTCAGTAATAATGTTCTATAAATTATACGTGTGTGTGACGCATAAATAAAAATATATAAATAACATACAGCAGCAGAGTAAATGTCTTTATACATGAAATTGCTTCATTATTAAGATATTGCGTACTGAGGCATTATTGGTACAACTTCATATGTAACGGCATTTCTACCGTTACCTGTACATATCATTTGAGAGATGTTGTTATTTTTATTGTATATTTTGTTTCTTTAGAAATAACGAGCGTTTTAAATACTTATTAGTTTAATCCTTTATCTAGTGATGATAAAACGTTAACCGCTAATATAGAAGCGTAAGTTGCGGATGTGCACTATACAGCGATAAAATTCGCTTCGACTTAGAGTTTTAGTACTTTACTCTTGAAAGATCAAACCACTACTGAGGATCTGCGCGTTATACTAACAAATGCAAGAAACAAACCAAACGCGACATCGATCGTAAAAACATAAAGCGATTTGCTTGTCTCTGCACGATCCGAAATAATCGAGCAGCGCGGAGAAGAAAAGAGAGCATCAACACTTTGGTGGCTGAACGTTTCATCAAGTCCTTTCGCTTGCACTTTTCATGGAATCGCTCGTAGCATAGCTACAGATAAGCGAATATATTACTTGAAAATATCGTTATTTAAACTCTAAAAATACCTAAAGATCTAAACAATTGTAAAACGCTAAAACTAGTGTAAAAGAGAAACTATAAAACTAAATGGTAAAAGACATTAAAGACTGCGTGAACGAAGTCACGTGATACCAACCGATAACCGCTGAATTGGCGCCCTTGCTAAGACGGCGCCCGGGGCGGACCGCCCCTTCCGCCCCCCCCTTACTACGCTACTGATCACAATATGATTCAAAACAACTCTTTTTATTCCGCAGCAAAGTAGCGGAAGACAGATGTTATACCAATCCAAAATTACACATTCGGACAACACACGTGGCACCCACTTTTCTTCCTTATTTATCTTGCCCAGTTTGCAAACGAGTTGCAACAGTCTTGTGATCTGCTTCAAGTTGTTTTGCAAGCTCACGTGTTGATTATACCGTATCTTCTTTCATACTTTCAATAACGTCTCCAAAACCTGTTTCCATTTCCACTGATCGTCCAAGGCGTGATTTATCCTCAAAATGTTTACTTTTGTTGCGCCTAAACCATCTCTCACATATATCAGCTGATACAGCATTCTCTTCACATTGCTTACATATCAATCGTCTGGTTTTGGCGTTTTTTGCAAATTGAAAAACTTAAGCAGACAGGAACGAATATGCACTTTATTTGGCATCTTGTCGAATCGAACTAAACATACATAGGTGACAGGTGTAATGGTTTGTTTTGCTGTAATTTTAATGTAGGATAGTTATCTCAAAGAAACAAAACAGAAGTTGTTGAAAATCATTACAGTACGCTGTATCGCCGTATCCGAATTACTTTTTCCCCAACCTAATATAATCAGACCATCAAATATTTTGTATTATATAAAATATGGAGAAAACATTTTTTCTTGGATATCAAAAACTTTCGAAAAGTAGTATAAAAACTGTTGAGAGAAAGATCATTCATGCACACGCACATGGGGACACGCACGCATACATATATATACACATCAATATTCACTGATTATAATCTTTTCCTTGAGGAAGTGTTCTAGATGATTAAACAGCTGTTACAGTTTTTGGTCATTTCTCTTATTAAAAAGGAAATATTAATGGGAGAAAACGGATGATTCTTTTAGGAAAGATATTTTTATCTGCTTATATTCAATCATTCTTCTTTATCTATGATTGTACCGAACAGCATGTGAAACAGTCATCATTTCTATAGGTAGAGAGCCTCTCCGTTTGACAAGTGTTTCGGGGACAGGATTGAATTTTCCTATTTCCCGTTTACACTTAAACCATGTACTATTATCATTTCCTTCAATTGATTTTCCGATAAACATCTCCGGGCCTCCACTACTACGTCTTCTTAAAATCTTTTTACGATTTCGTGTCTTGTTGTTTACATTATTTCTACTAAATGGTTCATGACGTAGTTCGGACATGTCTGCTGGTACGGATCCTCGTCTTATGGAAAGCATCCTGGAAACCATGCTATCGAATAGTTTGCTAATACCATTATTTTTGCTATTGCTGGTATTGTTAATGTTATTATTGTTGTTTATTGAAAAACTCTCATTCTCGTCTAAAATAAATTAATAATACATTAATCATCCATATTACAATACGTCAATTATATACATATTGATATCATCAATATGTACTTACCAGTCATAGTGAAAATATTTCCCAAACGATTTCCTAACACAGTTTCTTGTGGAAGACTAGCTCTTCTTAAAATCACAAAATTGTCTCCTCGAGGTCCTAAAGGAAACCGATTACAATTTCCACCTGTAACGTGTACAATAAAAAAATAGATAATCTAATGGTAATAAATAATAATGGTAAATATAGTGAATATATAAGCAATTAATTATCAGTATACTGGGGTCAAAAAGTTCAGTTCAGTTTTTGCGTCAAATTTTATTTTTTGCATTCATAGAAATAAATTATTCATCAAGCAATGGTAATAAATAATGGTATCTGTACTGAATATACAGGGTGTTTCAAAAATAGATGGACAAATTTTAAAAGCACATTCTATTCACTGTAAGAGTGAAGAAAAGTTATATCACTATGGGTCCCAAAATGCTTGCTTTCCAAATTATGAACACTTTTACAACAAAATTTGATAAAAGAACATTTTATTAAAGAAATTACTGGAGAGCCATATCAAAGTCTCATGGATTGTCAAAGACATTCAAAACTTCCTACGAATATTTTAAGACTCTCGTTTATATGATACTCCTGTTGCCACTGTGGATGTACTATGAAATTATATTATCGCTTCGTGACAAAAATACGAAATATTGCAGGAATTTTTGAATGTCTTCAACAATTTATGAGAAGCTAATAATATGAGACTTGCATTGATGCAGAAGGAAATTGTTTTCAGCAACTTCTTTAATGAAATGTTCTTTTACCAAAGTTAGTTATAAAAAGGTGTTTATAACTTGGAAAGGAAGTATTTCCGGACCTATATTGATATGACGTTTTTATTGATATGACTTTATAAGTAATCAATTATCAGTATATTGAATTAGCCAAAAAAGGTATCTATGAAACATTATTGTCTATGATATATGGTTACATATAGAACACAAATAATTGTGAACGATAAAGCACAACAAAAAATCAAAATTATTCGGATATCTTTATATGTATATATTTACTCTTTTTCCTTGTTTTTTCCATCACTCTCGATTTGTCCTCTCCTCTCATTGTTCACATACATATACTTACGCAAACATATATATATATATGTATATGTATACAGGGTGCAGAGAAATTATATCACCAAACTGGTAGGGATGATAGTATGGCCTAAAACAATCACTTTTTGTTCAATACGCATTTCTTCATAGATGGTTCGTTAACGCGCTAGGGACCGTCAAAGTTGGGGTCTCTAAATTGGAAGTCAGGTTCTGACGAAAATAGTAATTACGCCTAATTGATGAAAGAAGCTGTTCAAAGAGATACATTCTTGTATTTGAATAGGTGAATGTTTGTTACAAGGTACACAAACATTTGCCTGTTCAAATACAAGAACTTCAATTTTATCCGGTAGCGTTGTTGAAATTCTTATACTTGAACGAACGTATAATGTTTGTTTACTTTGATGTGTCTCTACCGAGTAAATGCCGACTGGAAACGAGAAATATGTAAATGTATTTCTGTCATTACAAAGAGTATATCTTATTGAATCCTGATCTTAGCCAATCCAAACACTTGTGCTGTTTACGCGGAACGGTGAATTTGTGCTTCGATAAAAGTGAAGAATGGGGAACCCACCTCCAATGACCTCGACCTTGACATATCCACGCCAAGCAAGAACTTGACTTTGGCAGATATAGAGGTCATCGTTTCGAGTACTTTGCAAAAGGTTTTAGCCGCCGCTCGTTGATTGTTAAAACGTTATTAACAAAAAACTTTTAATAATATTGCACGAATTTTCAGTTGCTTATGCAAAAGGATATCAATTAAAATTAAAAAAGTGAAAAGGAAGATCTTATATTTAAGATCGTCTTAAGTTTATCTGCAGATGCTGTACAGATCATTTCATTGACTACGGAATATTTGAAGATACACTTAAGACTGTCTTAAATATAAGATTCGGCTATGAATTCTACATTGCTTCAACGACGTGAAAAGTCAAAAACAGACCTCTTTGAACTCAAAATCATTAAATTTCTTTTGTTAATAACTGTTTAACAAACAACAAGCGACGCCTAAAACCTCTTGAAGGTCACTTAGGAAGGTGACCTTGACAACATATGTCAAGGTCAAGGTCATTGGAAATGGATCCCCTATTCTTCACTGTTACCTGTGCTTCTTCCGCTATATGTTTTGCGAGGGTAAAATATGGAAGGTGGATTCACTTGGTCAGAACTGTCAGATATCCATCTCGCCTACAGCGCAGCAGAGAAAAACAATAGGGAAGCGCAGCATTATTGTGAGAGATTTCCAAACTGAGTGCCCTCATTATCAAACGGTTATTGCCATTGATTGTCGGTTGCGGACAACAGGCACATTTCAAAAATTGTTAAAAAAACCGATGCAGGGCGTCTGCGAACAGTTCGCACAGCGCAATTTGAGGAAGATGTCCTGCGACGCTTTGAGGATAATCCCTCTACCAGTACCCGCGCTGTTGCTCATGAGTTTGGTATATAACATCGCCAACTATGGAATGTCGTACATGAGCAGGTTCTCCATCCTTTTCATCACCGGAAGATACAGTCTCTTAGATCCAACGACTACCCTCTTCGTGTCGCAATTGTACAATGGTTGTTGCAAAAGTCTGTTGAACAGCCAGAATTCCACTCAAAGATATTATTCACCGACGAGTGTTGTTTCACATCACAAGGATTGTATAACATACACAACAGCCATATTTGGGCAGAGAAAAATCCTCATTTCACATATGTGCACCATCACCAAATACGTTTTTCTGTGAATGTCTGGGCAGGCATTGTTGGTGATGTGTTAGTTGGGCCATATTTAATCCCTGCACAGCTCACTGCGCAAGCATATCACGTACACCTGCAAGATGTATTGCCGGAATTATTAGAAACTGTGCCATTGGCAATCAGGGTTGACATGTGGTTCCTGTATGATGGTGTGCCAGCATGTTTCACACCAAGTACACGATCATCTCACCGCCACCTTTGGTGATCAGTGGATCGGCCGAGAAGGGCATGGCCCCAGATCTGACACCGATCGATTTTTCCTATGAAGCCACATAAAGAACTTGGTGTACCACACACCAGTTGCCAACGCAGAGGATCTCGTAGCTCGTATCGTTGCGGCAATTGAAACCATCCGAGACACTTCTGGTATTTTTCGGCGAATCAGGCGATTCCTATTGCCGTTTTTGTAACGAGGTTGGCAGTCGTAACTTCGAGCAGCTTCTTTCATCAATTAGGCGTAATTACTATTTTCGTCAGAACCTGACTTCCAATTTAGAAACCCCAACTTTGACGGTCCCTAGCGCGTTAACGAACCATCTATGAAGAAATGCGTACTGAACAAAAAGTGTTGTTTTGGGCTATACTACCATCCCTACCAGTTTGGTGATATAATTTTTCTGCATCCTGTATATACAGGGTGTCTGATATCTGAGTGACCAAATGAAAAGTGATAGTAAAGTAGGTCAAACTGAGAAGAAAAGTCCTCTACCATTTTGTAAAATTCGCAATAGTTATTAAGTAATAAGCAAAAATGTCTCGGCGGATGAGCGAACGAGAATTGATCTTAATTTTTCGCGGCTGTTCAAATTGAAGTGTGCGCGATGCGCGGGACCCCTTCGACACACCGTCACTGAACTCGGGAAAATTCTACACAAGGATAGGATAACTACAACCCTTCGTAGCGCCGAAACTACGCCACCCTCGACATTTTGCAAGAGGAACATTCGTCTCAGATCACCTCAGGAATCTACCATTAACCGGTGATACGGTAGGTCTGGGACACCCTGTATAAAGGAGAGAAGAGAGGACTCGAGAAGTAGTTCCATTATAGACGTTCCGGACATAACGTGAATTGAGTGAGACGTACGGTTTTCCCGATCATTATAAAACATCAGTGATATTTCACGTGCATAATGTGAATTGCTCGTACGATCGGCTTAAAAGTTCGGTCCTCCTAGGCCCGTTGCTGACTCGCAATGAATTAACGTTCGCGCGGTTAGCTCAAGGATCCGAGCATCCCAGGCGTTGCTGATTGAGGCATAAACGTTTCATTCTCATAAGCGATTTTAATTCGTAAGTATTATGTCATAATGTCAAAGTCATAATGATGTGATATAAATAAACGTTCTTTTTAAACGACGTCTATTTTAATCGGTAGAAACATATTATTTTGGTGCCTCCTGTGAAGTATGAGCTCATGATCGTAAGTTTCATCATTCATAAATTAACTACGTCGAATGGTCAGTGGCAGCTCAAAATGGTGCACTCCATCCCACAATAAACGACGTTGCACAACCAAGAGACGTATCCGAAGGTCGTTTAGCAGAATAGTTAACATTAAGTAGAAACAAACAATAATATGTAAGTCGTTTGGTTGTTATTACGTTCACATTGTGTAATTATGTCTGACAAGGTTAAGATTTTATACAAAAACGAACAGCTTTAAAATCACTACTTTGACGAACCTCGTAAATCAAGGTAGATTAGATAAGACCACATTGAAGTTATTGCACGCTTAACCACATTGTATTGTAAATTTTACTCTCGTAAGAGGATTAATAAGAAAAGAAACATCGCTGAGATGTTTCTCATCAAAAAACACAACAAGTCGATCAATCTATAGAAGGACACGGAGAACCTGCCTGAGGTTTACGACAATATCATAAGAATCGTGTGGACAACTTGTTATTACATCTCTTGTAGTCGTAGGTTACTGACATATTCCGACAATTTATCTCGTTTCTAAATCTTGTCTTTGTTTTAAAATGTAAGACATTTTAAACAGTTTTTTATTATTTGAAGTTTGTAACTGAAGATATTATTTGTTTATAGCTTATGTTTGAAATTATTTTAATATCTTTAACTGTGTTCTTTAATTATTTATATTGATATGTATATTATTAGTCCGTAGATGACGAACGTTTGTTGCCACATCTGTCCGTTCTACTGAATTTTGTACACTGGATAAGGATCAAAAATTGATGTTCGAAACATCGTGGTTTTAACAATAAAACTGTTGTCAGGTTGGTTGAACAAATTTTCTTTCCTTCATTTATTCACTTTTACTGGCGACGATACAGAGAAAACTTTGTTATTGTTAATTTATTATAATACCATCCTTCTGTCCACTCTTCCTTCATTACAATATTTCTCCAATCTCATCCTTCTCCTTCTCATTCACTCACTCTCTCATCTCCTCTCCTTTCATCCGTCATCTCCCTCTCTCTCATACTCGTCATCGTCCGTCCGTCTGTCCCTCCGTCCTCTCTCTCCCTCTCTCCCTACCTGCTCCCCTCTCCCCCAACAATTTCTTATCCTCCTTTCTGTAACTCCTTCATCCATCTCTCTCCACTCTCATCATCCTTCAATATCCTTAGTATCTCCTCCGTACCTCTTCCCCTTCCTTCTTCTATCCTCCTCCCTTTCCTAATACCTTCACTCTCTTATTTCATTCCGCCCTCCTTCCTAAACCTTGCTATTCTTTCTGATCATCCTTTTCTCCTTTCCCTTTTTTTTTAAATACCTTGTCTACCCAATGTCCTCAACTCCCTGTACCATGTATTCCACCTTGATATTTCTATTGTTTCATATCGTTTTTGCTGTTGTATCTCCAGATCTCTGCCCTCTACTTTATGCCTTATCTCTCTTCCTTGCTCCCTCTGCCTCTTTACTCATTTCACCGACACCTCCACTTTCCATATAAAAGCTTTTTCTCTGCTCCTCCCAATTCGAGCCCTTCCTTTTCTTCTCTCTTTTTGACGTGAATACGTCTTATAACTCGATGGATGCCAATTTGAAAAGTTGAGCGAGACGCGAGACGCGTGACGCCGGAGGCGTGACGAAATTTCTTTCATTCAATTTTAATATACAGTCTTATTTTAATTATAATTATAATATATAGGGTATCTCACTTTATCTTATTATAATATACAAGGTGTCGACTTTGGATTATAATATATAGGAAAATATACACAGTTGATTTTTACTTCCTTCCAGCATGTCCTTGCCCACATACTGCCACCTCCTTCCGCCAACTTCTTCTCATATCCCATCGCCCTCCTTCTTAACCTTGTCCTCAACTTCCCTCTTGTCTCTTCTTCCCTTATATAACCCGGCGTCCTCCCCTCCACACCCACCTTATGTACCTTTCCTGCACCCTCTCTACCCGCTCCTATTCTTTCCACCACACTCTACCCCAAAACTTCTCACACTTCCCACCAACCAATCAAACAATTTTATTTTCCTTCCCCAATCTCCCCCAAATCTTCTCCTTCCCCATATCTTCCCCATCACTCCCATCGCCTCCCTCACGCTCTCTCTTACTTGTGCCTCCTGTCCTCCATTCCACCTAAACCTATATCCCAAATACGTCATCTCCTTTACTTCCTCTATTCTTTCATCATTCCACCACTATTTCTCCTTCTTTCTTCCTCCCTATCCCCCTTCTTACTATTTTCGTTTTTTCTACATTTATCACCAATCCCTTTCTGTCCAAATATCCTTCCAATCTCTTTAAAAACCATCTCATCCCTTCTTCATCCTCTGCCAACACCACCAGATCGTCCGCATAACTGAGTACTCTTAGTTTTTCTCTCTCCACTCTCACCCCATCTATTCCATTCTTCCCTATTTCCCTCTGCATATCCGCCATCAGTATATTAAACAGCATTGGACACCTCTGTCTCACTCCTCTTACCGTCCAAAACCTCTTCCCATCTCTCTCCCACACTCCTTGTCTCTCAGTTTCCATAATTCTTTCCATCAATCTCCCACTCACTCCCACCTCTTTTAAACATATCCCAAATATCTCCCTGTCCACCGAGTCAAATTCCGCCCTGAAGTCCACAAAAGATGCCACCACCTTCTTTCTCCTCTTTAATTGCCTTTCTACTATGTAGTTCAGTACATATATATTATCTATAACTCCTCTTCTCTCCCTAAATCCCGCTTGACTTCCCGGTATCATCCCCTTCTCTTCTATTTCTCTTTTCTATTTGCCAGCACCATCGCATACACCTTATAATATGTCGGCATTAAAGTAATTTCCCTATATTCCTTTAACTTCTTCGCCCCCCTCCTCATCGCAATTTTTACAATCCCCTCCCTCCATCTCTCTGGAAAATCCTTCCCCCTCCATACCCTCCTACTAATCTCCCACAACGCTTCCTTTACCCCCTCCATATCCATGCCTCATTTTGAATCCCATCTTTCCCTGTCTTACCTCTCTTCAGCTTCTCACCACCCTTATCTCTTCCGACTCTATCCTCTATATCCTCCTCCTCTTCCTTCTCCTTCCTCATTCTCCCTCTCTATCTGTTGCCTCTCCCCTCCTCCCAATCTGATACTATTTTCCATTCCCCCAACATCCTCATAAAATACTCATCCTACTCCTCCATTTCTATCCCGTTATTTAATTCTTTCCTTTTCTTCCTCCCATACTTGCTTCTGAGTTCTAGCCTCTCTGGCTTCCTTCAAACATTCTCCCTTTTTCTCTTCCTTCTTCCTAACACACAATTCCTTATACTCCTTTTTTCCTTTCATATTCTTGCTTACTTTTCTTACCTCTTTACCACTCCCTGAATAACTCTTCCACCTCCTTCTTCTTTCTTCTGCATTCTCTATCCCACCATCCTCCCTTCCTATTTCCTTCCACCCTGTTTCTCTTCCTTCTCACCTCTCCATTCACCCTTTCTATTACTTCTTCTAGCATTTTATTCACCCCTCCCTCTCCAAATTTAAATTTTCCGTTCTCTTCCTAAACTCCTCACTGGCATCTTCCGACCAATCCACCCTCTCTATCTATTTTACTACTTCCTCCTCCTCTCTTCCCTCTCCCCTATCCACCCATACCGATACCGATTAATGATCCGAATTAACCTTTCCTCCTACTTCCATTCTCACCACTCTCTCACACTTTCCTATCTTCTATTACATAATCAATCACCCCCTTCCCCCCATAAACATTATTTCACCTTAAAATCACTTTATTATTGACTAAGTTGGCAAAAATATATATCAATCAAAACACAACGTTTCGACTTTTAATTTAGGTCTTTCTCAAGTGTAATATATTAAGTCAAAAGTCATCCTCTATAAATAATAAAAAAGAAAAATTAATAAATTAGTTAACCAA
Organism: Ooceraea biroi; assembly: GCF_003672135.1. Classification (NCBI taxonomy): domain Eukaryota; kingdom Metazoa; phylum Arthropoda; class Insecta; order Hymenoptera; family Formicidae; genus Ooceraea; species Ooceraea biroi. The sequence goes on from NC_039511.1 coordinate 7,771,999, forward strand.
AACTTACTTGAAATATTGTTACTAACTGGCATAAGATGACTTAATGTACAGAAAAATCAACCGCTCTCAAAAAACTCCGAACTACATGACAGCAACCAAGCAAATGCCAACAAGGTGACTAAGATGTTTTTCAAAATTGTATCATAAATATCAGGCAAACAATCCATATCTCTCTGTAGGTTGATCGTATTCGAATGAGTTTTAATATAAAGCATCTCAGCGATTTTTCTTTTTTTATTATGTTTCTTATTATGATGCAAAATTTTCACATTAATCAAAATTATACTTCATACTAGATCTATGTCTGCTGACAACTGACTGGCTGCCTATATGTTTATTAATATCAGACTTATGTTCTTTTAATTGTGTCTCTAAATGTCTTTTCGTTTGTCCAATATAACATAAGTCACAATTCGGACTTCCGTTTCCGGTGGCGTAGAGTGTAGATAGAAGTTTTTGACTTGAGAAAAGAATCAAGTGAAAGAGGAGAAGGAGGCAGAATTGAGAGAGAGGTGAAGCAAAGGGGTGGAAGGAGTGGACGGGAACGTCAGTGGATGGAGGAGAGAGAGGAAGGTGAGAGAGAGAGAGAGAGAGTGAAAGGTGTGAAAGTTACGAAGGAAAGGAAGAGGTTAAGAGCGGAGAGAGAGAGAGCAAGGAGTGAGAATATATGGAGGGGAAGAAATAGTGAGAAAGGAGTAGAGGCAAGGAGTAGGAAATAGATAGAGACGAGGTAAGAAAAGGAAGGGGTGACATCTGGAGGGGAAAGATAGAAAGAGGAAGAGAAAGTCGCGCGTTTTAAATAGAAGTAAAGGGGCAATGATGGAGGGAACAGGGAAAGACGGGATGAGTAAGGGGAGTGAAGAGGGCGGGAATGGAGGGAAGGAGGGGTGGAATAGAGAGAGGAGAGGGAGTACAGGAATGATTGAAGAGATGTGGAAAAGGGAGAAGGAGGAAGAGATAGGTTTTCAAAAGTGTAGGAAGACAGAGAGGTCGCCAGTGAAAGAGAAGGTGGGGGAGGTAAGATTAGAGAAATTGTTAAAGGGGATGAGGGAAGAACTGAGAGGATTTAGAGAGATGAAGGAGTTAGAGGGGATGAAGGAGGAAATGAGGAGGAGGGAAGAGAGGTGAAATAAAGAAAAGGAGGAGTTGAAAGAGAGGATGGGGAAATTAGAGAGAAAATGGAAGAAGATAGAAGAGAGGGGAGGAGAAGGAGAGATAGTGAAGAGATTAGAAGAATGAATGAAAAAGATAGAAGAGGAGAAGGAAGAAAAGAATAGTAAAAAGGAGGAAAAAGGAAAAGGAGAGATAGAGGAGAAAGTGAAAGCATTGGAAAAGAGAGTAGGAGAAGGAGAGAGAGAGGAGAAGGAAAAATATAATAATAAGGGGGATCGATATAGGAACCAAAGAAATGAAAGATGAGGTAGAGAAGGTATTGAAGAAAATAGGACTGAAATATAGAATAGAAAAGGTAAAGAGAAGGTATTGAAGGAAATAGGACTAAAAGATAGAATAGAAAAGTAAGATGGATGATAAGAAGAATAACGGCGGAGGAGGAAAAGAAGGGGAATAGAATATGGAGGGGAATTGGAAAGGTAAGAATCATTGAAGAATGGTGGAGATGGGATAAGGAAGTAGGAGGATTAATTAATAATAGAGGAGAAAAGAAAGTCTTGGAACTAAATAAGGGAAAGGAGAATGTAGGAGGGGAGAAGAAGGAAAATAAGGGGAAGGGAAACTAGAGAGAGAAAGAAGAAGAGAGAGGAAGTGGGAAGAGAAGGGAAGAAAGGGAAAGAGAGGAGGTAAAGGTAACGTTTTGGAATGTGGCGGGATTGAGGAAGAAGGATTGGGGATTTTGGAAAGATATGGAGAAGTGGGATGTGATAACGTTAATGGAGACATGGATAGAGGAAAAGGAATGGAGTTGGTTAAGGGAGAGGTTACCGAAAGGATATGTATGGGAAATGCAGGCGGCGAGGAAGGAATATAAGAAAGAGAGAGCAAGAGGAGGGATGGTGATGGGAGTAAGGAAGGAAATAGCGGTGGAGGAGAGGGATAGAGAAAGAGGGGAGGAAATGGAAGGAATAATGGTGAGGAAAGTGGTAATAGGAGGAGAGAGTTGGAGAATAATAGGAGTATACGTGAGAGAGGACTTGGAGAATAATTTTGAAAAATTGAAGGAATGGATGAAAGGGGCGGGAGGAGGAGGAAAAACGATAATTGGTGGAGACTTCAATGCGAGGACAGGGAAGAGAGGGGGAAGGATATGGGAGGATGGAGAAGGAGGAGGAGGAAATAGAAGGTCAAAGGACGAGAAGATGAATAAGGAAGGAAAGGAGTTGGTAGAATATATTAGTGAGAGAGGATGCATGATAGTGAATGGAGGGATAGAGGGGGATGAGAAAGGGGAATGGACGTACACAGGAGGAAGGGGGGAATCGGTGATAGATTATATATTGGTGAACGAGGAGGGATGGAATAGAATAAGAAGTTTTGAAGTGGGAGAGAATGTGGATTCAGATCATCAGCCTATAACGGTGAGGATAGAGGGAGGAGAAGAGAGAAGGAGGAAGAGGGGTGGAGGAGAAAGGGGGATAGGAAAAGGGATATGGACAGAGAGGGCGAGGGAAAGATATAAGGGGAACTTAGGAGAAGTGAGAATGGGAGAAGGAAAGATAGAGGAGGAGATTGAGGAAATTAATAGGAGAATAAAAGGGGTGATGGTGAGGGAAGAGAAGGAAGGAGGGGAGAAGAGAGGGAAGGGATGGTGGGATAGGGAATGTAGGGAAGTAAAGAAGAAAGTGAGGAGAGAAATGAGGAAATGGAGAAGGGATAAAGCGAACAAGGAGAGATATAAAAAAGAGCAGTTAGAGTAGAGTAGTAGACTATAGGAGTAGAGTATAGGAAATTATGCGAGAGGAAAAGAAAGGAGGAGAATGAGAAATGGGAGAGATGGGTGAGGGAGAAAAGTAGGGAAGGGAAGATATGGGAGGTAATTAAAAGGGAAAGGAGAAAGAGGAAAGGGAGAAATGAGGAGATAGAAATGAAAGAATGGGATGAGTATTTTAGAGAGATACTGGGAGGGGTGGAGAAAAGAGTGATTAGAGGAAAGAAGGGTAGGGAGGGAAGGGAGAGGGAACCAGAGATAACTAAGGAAGAAATAAGGAAAGTAGTGAGGAATTTGAAAAACAATAAGGCAATGGGAGGAGACGAGATACCAAATGAGGCGTGGAAGTATGGAGGAACAGAGATGGAAGAATGGATAAGGGAGATATGTAATAGAGTATGGAAAGGAGAAGGATGGCCAGAGAAATGGAAGGAAGGGATAGTGGTACCGATAGTGAAGAAGGGAGATGGAAGGAGGATTAGCGAATATAGAGTGATGCTGATGGCGACATTATATAAAATATATGTTTCGGTGTTAGCGGAAAGGTTGATGGAGGAAGTGGAGGAGAAGGGAATGATACCACAGAATCAGACGGGATTCAGGAAAGGATTGGGAGCGATGGATAACGTATATGCTTTGAATTACATGATAAATAGGCAGATAAATACGAAAGGAGGAAAATTAGTGGCATTATTTCTGGACTTAAGAGCGGCATTTGATTCAGTGGACAGGGGAGTACTGATAAAGGCAATGAGGGAAAGAGAAGTGAGAGAGGGACTGGTAGATAGATGTGAGGAGGTTTTGGTGGAGACAAAAAGTAGGGTAAAAGTGGGAGGTTTTGGACAGGAAGAGGGGTGAGACAAGGATGCCCTTTGAGTCCAGGGATGTTCAATTTGATGATGGCGGATATGGAGGAGGAATTGAAGGGAGGAAGATGGGGGAAGTGAAAGTGGGAGGAGAGAAAGTATACTCGTTGGCATACGCAGATGACGTAGTAGTATTATTAGAGGATGAAGAAGGAATGAAAGCAATGATAGCGAGGTTAGAAAGGTATATAGATAAGAAAGGGATGGAAGTGAACATAGGAAAAACGAAGGTTATGAGATTCAGGAAGGGAGGGGGTAGAGAAAAGAAGATAAAATGGAGATGGAAAGGAAAGGAATTGGAAGAGGTGAAGGAATACAAATATTTAGGATATATAATGCAAAAGAATGGAGGGCAGGAGAGGCATGTAAAGGAAAGGGTTAGGGCAGGGATGGCAGTGATGGGGCAAGTATGGGGGATAGGTAAGAGAAGATTTGAGAGGGAATGGGGGAAAAGGATATGGCTGTACGATAGTTTGATATGGACGGTGATAGGGTATGGAGTAGAGGTATGGGGATGGGAAGAGAGAGAGGAGGTGGAGAGAAATCAGGAAAGGTATCTAAGATGGATGTTAGGGGTAAATGGAAGGACGCCGGGATACATGGTAAGGGAGGAAATGAAGAGAGAAAAATTAAGGGAGAGAGCAGGATTAAGAGCATGGGGGTGGGAAAGAAGAATGGAGGAAGGAAAAGGAAGTGAGATAGCGAGAAGATGCTGGGAGGAGATAAGAAAGAGAGCAGAGAGAGGGGAGGGAATATCGAATTGGGAAAGAGGAAGAGAAGAATTTTTCAAGAAAAGGGGATGGGATGCATTGGAAATAAGGAAAAAGAGGGAGGAGGGGGAGACATTGGTAAAGGAACTGATGAGAGAGGGAGAGGAAATAGGAAGAAGGGAGAGATGGCAGAAGATAAAAGAATTGAAGTATAATGTATGGTATAAGTATATAAAAGGGGAAGGGATACCAAGATATATGAAGAAAGGGTGGGGGGAAAACAGATGGAAAAGGGTGGCGAGATGGTGGTTGGGGAATGACGTGAGAGAGGGGCAGTATTGGAGAGAAGAGGAGGAAAAGAGGTGTAGATTGTGTGGGAGAGAAGAGGAAACATGGGAGCATGTATGGGAGGGATGCAGGAGATGGGAGAAGGGTAGTGAGAAGAGTTGGCAGGAGGAAGTAAGGAGAATATTAGGAGAGGAGGGGGAAGGGGAGGAATGGATGAGAGAGATAGAAAGGGAGAGAGGAGTGGGAAATGAAGGAAATGTAGGAATGGAGGGGGGAGAGGAAGAGAGAGGGGAGAGAGAGAGAGATACTGAGTGAGTGAGAGGAAGAGAGAGGAGAGAGAGAGATACTGAGTGAGTGAGAGGACGAGAGAGCAAGTGACTGAGTGAGTGAGAGAGAGAGGGAGGGAGGGAGGGAGAGGGGGGTAAGATTCTGTAGGGGAAAGTAATAGGGGAGAAATGAAAAGAATGAAGAAACAAGCCAAGGAAATGGAAGTCCAAGCGAGTGGTGTGTGTGTGGATAAAGGGAGGGCGAGTGTCACAAGACACACGTCCTCAATAAGAGAACGGTTAGTTATTAGGAAAGAAATGTACAGGGTTGGGGAACGCTCCCTCGAAAAGCGCCTTTAAACCCCGAGGGGATAAATAAAGTACAATACAATACAATACATAAGTCACAATTCGCGCAATCAATTATATACACAACTCCGGTTTATCGCCTATGCATTACAGGATCTTTTCCTCTTTTAAGTACACAATCCAATTTTTTAGAAACCGAATAAAAAACATCACAATAAAAACACTCTTTAACACACATTTGATACTCTCACTAATATTTTTAATATAGAATAAGCACAGTGTTCGTATTAATTTCTGTAACATCATTTTCATCACTCAAGCACCCGTACTTAATCTTTTTCAGTCTAATATTAACGTTTATTAATGAAGTCGCTGGGATAACAATTATTTAATAATATGTTACAAACAATCTCTATGTTTTCAACGTGGAATCGACTATCTGAGAGCAAACTCATTCTATTCACAAGCTAGTTACGCTGTTTTATGTTTAGTCGGGTGATTCGCAACTCTACAAAACTAATGATATGAACAAATTGCGCCAACTACAATGGGTATTTATGCAAACCAGAAAATCTATTACTTTATTATAAATAAATATTTTAATACATAGAAATATGGCAATACAAATAAGTGTTTTTTTCAAAATATTTGGCGCTGCTAAACCGAATCATTATGTTAATTGCCTCATTCTCTTTCTTTCTCTCGTGTGAATGCGTGCATGTGTGTGTGTGTGTGTGTGTATGTGTGCGACATTAGAATTAAATATAGAATAAGTTTAACTACATTTGTACATATATGTGTTACGGTCAATGTAATAAATGCGGTAGTATTAATAATTACCGGTAAGTATTGGGTCGTCCGGAAAGTTCGTGCCGATTTTTAATAGATGGCGTTGGAACATGTCTGAATATATCAATGTTATTGAAAACATACGATTTATATACATATGCTTAAAGGTGACATTTCAACGCATCTTTAGGAAAAAAGTTGTTTCAGATAAATTGATTCGTGTCAGTTTTGTACTCTTTTGAAGATGGAAGAAAACAAAGAACATTTTAGACACTTGATGCTTTTCTATTACCGGAAAGGCAAAAATGCCTCACAAGCAACAAATTCGATATGTTCTGTTTACGGAGAAGGTGCTTTAGCTGAAAGAACCGTACGTAAGTGGTTCGCTAAGTTTAGAGCTGGTGATTTTAACCTTAAAGACCAAGAACGCTCGGGCAGACCCTCTACTACTGATGATGACCAAATCAAGACACTGATCGAGAATAACCCGTGCTACACGACACGTGAATTAGCAGAGATACTGAAAATATCGAAAACCACTGTCCACGATCATGTAGTGAAGCTTGGTTACGTAAGTCGCTATGATGTATGGGTTCCGCATAATTTAGCCGAAAAAAATTTAATGGATCGCATTTCCATCTGCGACTCGCTGTACAAACGCAACGAAAACGTACCATTTTTGAAGCAATTAGTGACGGGTGATGAAAAATGGATCATTTACAACAATGTAGAACAAAAAAGATCCTGGGGTAAGCGAAATGAACCAGCATTAACCACTCCGAAAGCTGGCCTTCATCCAAAAAAAGTCATGCTCTGTGTCTGGTGGGATTGGAAAGGAATCCTATATTATGAGCTCCTACCACACAACCAAACGATAAATGCAGATAAGTACTGCTCACAACTGGACGAATTAAAGACAGCGATTCAGGAAAAACGTCCAGAATTAGCTAATAGGAAGGGCGTCGTGTTCCATCAGGACAATGCTAGACCTCATGTTTCTTTGACTACCCGACAAAAATTGTTGGAGTTTGGCTGGGATGTGCTACCTCACCCATCATATTCACCAGACATTGCACCTTCAGACTTTCACTTATTTAGGTCTTTGCAAAATTCTCTTAGCGGCAAGAACTTCAACTCTTTGATCGACATAAAAAACCACCTTGAGGAGTTTTTCGCCGAGAAACCTAAGAAGTTCTGGGAGAATGAAATCTTCCAGTTGCGTGAAAGATGGACAAAGGTTGTGAAACAAAACGGTGCATACATAAGTCAATAAATATTTATCGACATAAAAAAATGTTGCCTTTGAATTTTCCTTCAAAATCGGCACGAACTTTCCGGACGACCCAATATTAATAATAACCGCAATAATTGGTCAATGTGATGAATACCGAGAAAATAATCATTTTTACCGGTTATTATTAATAATTCCTTAACGGGTTTAGTTAAAGTAATAAAACACATATGATTTGCTTTATTTAAAGTTTGATTATATTTTTTTCGGCGGGGGTGCAGGTGGAAGGTGCTAATAAAATATAACATAAGGAAAAATATTATTTGCATTTACTTTAAATTTCTTTATATTCCTTAAGCAACTTGGGTTTTTGAGCTTCTCACGCAAAGCAAAGTTTTATATTGAAACTTCCACGTAGTACTTTTGATCACCTCAAAGTTTTGTTATATTTTTTATGTGGAAGAGTACTAGATGACGGGCGAAGCCCGTCTCCTCGTGCTCTTCCACCCAAGCATATACTTTCCCAGCATATTCAAAGATTTTCAACGAATTAATAAATTTGAAAAGTACATGCTTGGGTGAAAGAGCACGAGAAGACAGGCTTCGCCCGTCACCTAGTACTCTTCCACATAAAAAAACTAACAAAACTTTGAGATGACCAAAAGTACTGCGTGGAAGTTACAATATAGAACCTTGTTTTGCGTGGAACCTCGCTTCACATGAATTGAAAACCTATTTGGAATCGTACTAATTTGCATTGGAAGTACAATTAGTACGATTCCAAACAGGTCTTCAATTCATGTGAAGCGAGATTCCACGCAAAGCAAGGTTCTATAATGTAACTTCCACGCGGTACTTTTGGTCATCTCAAAATTTTGTTAGTTTTTTTATGTGGAAGAGTACTAGGTGACGGGCGAAGCCCGTCTCCTCGTGCTCTTCCACCCAAGCATATACTTTTCAAATTTATTAATTCGTTGAAAATCTTTGAATATGGTAGGAAAATATATTATTAATTCGTTGAAAATCTTTGAATATGCTGGAAAAGTATATGCTTGGGTGGAAGAGCACAAGGAGACGGGCTTCGCCCGTCACCTAGTACTCTTCCACATAAAAAAAACTAACAAAACTTTGAGGTGACCAAAAGTACTGAATGGAAGTTACAATATAGAACTTTGCTTTGCGTGAAACCTCGAAAACCCAAGTTGCTTAAGGAATATAAAGAAATTTAAAGTAAATGCAAATAATATTTTTCCTTATTTTATATTCTATTAGCACCTTCCACCTGCACTCCCGCCGAAAAATATAATCAAACTTTAAATAAAGCAAATCATGTGTGTTTTATTACTTTAACCAAACCCGTTAAGGAATTATTAATAATAACCGGTAAAAATGATGATTCTCTCGGTATTCATCACATTGACCAATTGTTGCAGTTATTATTAATACTTACCGGTAATTAGTAATACTACCGCATTTATTACATTGACCGTAACATATGTATTTCAGCGAGTTGTTATGTAATTTAGAGTTTAAGGAAATTATTGTAATCTTTAGATTATTTAAATACTTAAGACAATTTTTGATTCAGTTTAGCAGCGCCAAGTATTTTGAAAAAAACACTTATTTGTATTGCCATATTTCTATTTATTAAAATATTTATTTATAATAAAGTAATAGATTGTTTGGTTTGCATAAATACCCATTGTAGTTGGCGCAATTTTTTCACATCATTAGTTTTGTAGAGTCCTTTTTTAAAAGAACTTCAGGCGCGTATACTTGGCGCTTTTTTGTACCTCTTTTTAAAAAGGTAATTTTGTTGTGATTTCATACATTTTGTAGTGTGAAGTATGTTATTCTTTTTTATAATATATGAGGAGAAGAAAGCCATAGTCCTGTCAGTCAAGGTTTTTAAAAGTATTAACTTAGATGTTTATAAAATATAAAAGTATATTAAGTATATTTATGCACAGAAGTCAATATATGCAAGAAAAAAGAGTTTACTTCCGTCGTTTCTTATTTCGTTTAATAAATAAATATAAATATACATTCTGTAAAAAAGTATCCGGAATTAGTTAATCAACGTCGTCGTTGTCGTCATCGTCGACGTGGTGCAACGTCGTCGTCGTCGTCGACGTGGTCCTCTCACTCACTCAGCCACTCGCTCTCTCGTCCTCTCACTCACTCAGTCTCTCTCTCTCCCCCTCTCCCCTCCCCCCACTCTCCTCCCTCTCTCCCTCTCCCCCCTCTCTGTCTCTCTCTCGAGTCGGATGTGTGTCACATCGCTCCGTAATAATTGTTTGTGTTTAGTGGTGTCAAGTGATTAAAAAATTTTAAAAATATGTCCATGTGATGAGTTCTTGAACCAACGATGGCTGTGCATGTTATCTAGTCGAGATGTGTTCTATTGTAAACGTGAGAATTGAATATATTCCATTGGAATTTTCGGTCGTCGTCTGACAGGTGGACATATTTGCTGACGCGGGCCTCGCGGTGTACGTGGACGACCGTATGGTTAGCTGCGATCACGAATAAATTCGGCACGGAAGAAGATTATGTGGAATATAAATGTTCTGCATGCAAGAAGGAAATTAAAAACATTGTAACAGCATGCAAAAGATGCAATAAGATATTTTTGCACCCGGGGCGTTTGTAAACATAAGGTGTATAATAAATACAATGAGCTGGTAACATGTGATGGTCCATATGAAAAATTTTCAGTGGAAAGTGAAAAGGAAAAGGATAGAACTCCGATCATGTCAAAGAGTGGAAGAGAGAGGCTGGGTACAGCGGAATCTGCTGGAAGTTCGGATTCTGTAGCAGGTGTGAAGAAACCATCTGGTATCGACTTGAAAATTGATTGGATTGTGAGATCAATTAAAGAAATGAGAGATGAGATGGTATGTAAAAAGGAAATTAAATTGATGATAAAGAAAGTAGTGCAAGAAGAATTGAGAGATATAAGAAGAGAATTAAGTGGGATAAAACAAAAGATTCAAGGAGAAATAGTTGATTTGGGAGCTGGAGGAACGACTCACAATCAGAGGACTACTCCATTATAGTGAAGGAGAAAGCGAAAGAAAGCATCATAATTGTCAAACCTAAAGTACAATAGGGAAGTGAAGATACTAAGAAAGTAATAAAAGAGAAGATAAACAAACATCAAGAATATTGCAGTAGGGATAACGAAAATGAGAAAAGGTAACAAAGGTACAGTAGTGCTGGGTTGCGAAACTGGAGAAGAAATAGAAACATTAAAAAACACAGTGCAAGAGAAATTAGGTAAAGATTATGAGGTTGCTGAGTCGATACAGAAGAAACCGAAAGTTAAAATTATTGGAATTGGAGAGGGGGAGATGAAATTAGATGAAGATAGTTTAATAGATGTAATTAAGAAGTAGGATAAAATTGAAAAAGGATTTTGTTTACGGATACTGAAGAAGATAATAAAAGGCAGAAAAGAAGAGGACAAACAACCAAGAAGAAGAGGACAAGAAGAAGGTAATTTGATATTAGAGACAGATGAACGAACGCTTGAATTATTATTAAAGAAAGGTAAAATTAATATAGGATGGAGAAAATGTATTGTGTCTAATTATGTTAGCGTCATAAGATGCTACAATTACTGGGGATATTTCCATATTGCAAAGAACTGCACAAGACAGAAAACCTGTCATAAATGTGTAGGAAATCACAAGGAGAGCGAATGCATGTCAAAAAAGAAGAAGTGTGTAAATTGCATGCATAAGATACAGCCTTATAATTTGAAAATAAACGATGAGCATGATGCACTGGATCCAGAATGTCCGGTATTTAAAAGGATATTAGAGGAGCAGAAAAGAAGAATAGGCTGGCAAAGTAGCACAAACAATAACAAATAGCAACTACAGGAAGTGATGGACGAAATTCTATACACCAATGCACAGAGCTCGATAGCCCATTAGGACGAGATATTACACCAGGTTATGAAGAAAAGGAATCCTGCCTTCCTAGCGCTGTCGGAGAGCCGACTAACGGAAGATATAAGTAATTGTGAAGTAAATGTGCCAGGATACGATATGGTCAGATGTGATAGTGAGAATAGACATACAGGAGGCGTCATTCTGTATATTAGAGAAGAACTTAGATATGATATAACCCTGCAGAAAAAAGTGAACTCGAACTGTTGGTGTGTAGCTATAGAAGTGAAGGAAAAATGGTACAAAGGGTCAATAGCTGTAATGTACCATTCGCCGAGTGCTCCAGATAGTGTTTTTGTAGACTATTTAGAGGGCACAGAGCGATTAGTATTAAAAGGAGATTGTATTATAGTGGGAGATTTTAATATAAATATATTGGAGGATTCGTTTTATACAAAAAAGATACATACGATTATGTCAGGATTAGGCATGAAACAATATGTAGATAAGCCAACGAGGGTGACGAAAGATAGTCAAACAATTATTGATTTGATTTTTGCGAATAGGAAAATAAATATACAGGTATGCGAAGAACCGAAAATAACAGATCATGCTTGGCTTCAAATTAAATTAAAAATAAAAGACTTAGAGGATAGATATAAAGAATGGTGGGGTCGGAATTATAGTAAAATTAATGTACATAATTTTGTTTTATTAATGGAAGAAAATAAGATACAAGGACAGGAATTGTGTGTGAATGTGAAAGCTAATAATTTTGTGAATAGTATAGTGAATGTATTGGATATTGTAGCACCTAAAAAGAAATTTAGAATACCGAAAGTATGGGAAGGAAAAAAATGGTATACAGATGAAATTAGAGAAGCAGCGGTAATTAGAGATGTAGCATATAATAGAGCATTGTTTTCAAACACGGAGCAAGATTGGTTACAATTTAAATTTGAGAGAAATGCAGTAGTTAAACGTATTAAGACCAAAAAGAAAGAATATTATAAAAATTTGATAGATGATAATAAAAATAATGCTGTAAGGATGTGGAAAACATTAAAAGAAGTATTAAAAGGGGAACAAATGGGGTTTAAGAAAATAGAAAATATTGATTTTGAAATATTAGAAGGAGATTGTGGGTGCAATATAGCGGATAAATTTAATGCTATTCGCATGCTATTCGCGTTAGCTCTTTCCAATATCGATGGAGCGTAAACGTGTGGGCAGGAATCATCGGAAATGAAATAGTAAGCTTGAGTAAATGAGTTAAATAAGATTTTTTGTTGCAATTTTACCTAAGTTTCTTGTCTTTGATTTTCAGATTGGTCCATTCTTTTTCCCGCCACGACTTAATGGGCAAATTTATTCAGATTTTCTGGAAAATCATTTGCCAATATTACTGGAAAATATTCCTTTACTTTTACGAACGCAGATGATTTTCCAGCAAGACGGGGCTCCTGCTCATTTTTCGCGACAAGCACGTGAAATTTTGAACGCGCGTTTTCCGGACAGGTGGATGGGCCGTGATGGCCCAATCGCTTGGCCGGCGCGATCGCCGGATCTGAATGTATTAGATTATTTTGTTTGGGGCTACATAAAGAATTTAGTCGAGCACTGGCGTGATGGCACAGAACATGAAGTACGTGAAGCAATTATCGCAGCCTTCAATACCATCACGCCGGACATGGCGCAACGTGCAACGCGTAACATTGTTCGAAGAGCCGAACTCTGCATAGAGCAACGAGGAAGGCACTTCGAACAATTATTGCATTAAATAATGAGAGTGGATTAGGTCTATTGGAGAAACCACTTTAAGGACCAGTTTTTCAATCATGGTTTAATCTTAAATCTACGTTTAAACCATGATTGAAAAACCGGCCCTAAAAAAACGCTCCGTGCTATCTACCGCAAGGTGGTGAGGAAACGATAGCTTTCCTTTCCTTTGCCTTAAAAACAATTTCTTTTACCTTAAAATAAAATTGTCACAAAATAAACTATTTTGGAAAAAAGGATATGAATCAATTATCGCTCAGTGTGGGGCCCCAGCGTCACACGCTGTTTCTATCAGTCTCCAAGATAGCCGTCAGTAGGAGGACCCCCCGCGCGCCCTTGTTATTGTCAGTATCTAAGACACCCCATTCTCCCTCATCGCGCGCCGCCCAGCTCGCGGTATCAAAGAGCGCGCGGTCCTCCTACCGACCTATCTCGCTGCACGCACCGCCCTCATTCGCTTATATTTATTAATTAATAACTCCGTTAATATTGCGAAAATCGCAAAATGACATTGGACTTTTCTATTCAGTTAAGTCCAAACTACACGTCATTAACGGGTGGCACGGGGTCATCGAAACACCCTGTATTGCCAATATATGAGAAAGTAATAGAATTAATAGTAAAAGAACAATTAGAAAGGTTTTTAGAAGATAATAATATTATAACAGAACATCAATCGGGATTTAGAAAGCGACATTCGTGTGAGACAGCAATTCAGACGGTTATTGATGAATGGAAAGTGGTAGTTAGTCAAGGACAAATGGTAGGAGTAATATTTATGGATCTTAGACGAGCATTTGAAACAATAGATAGGGAAAGATTATTAGAGAAATTACATCAATATGATAAAAGAGGTATTGTTTTGGAATGGATACGTTCATATTTAAGTAACAGAACACAACAAGTTCGATTTAATGATATTTGGTCTAAATTAATTGCTACCAAGTATGGAGTGCCACAGGGATCTGTGTTAGGACCGTTGTTATTTATTATATGTATATATAAATGATATAATAGAATTTTGTGCGGAGATTTGTAATATGAAAATATTTGCGGATGATACATTGACATATATTGTTGGGGAAAGTTGTGATGAAATAATGGTAAAATTGAATATGGTATTTAAGATGATAGAAAAATGGATGTGTATGAATAAATTAAAAGTAAATGCAGACAAAACAAAATATATGATAGTTAGAAATGTTAGGAAGGAAATAAAGGCAGATATTGTGGTAAAAAGTTTAGATGGAACGGTGATAGAACAAGTAGAAAAAATGAAGTATCTTGGTATAATTATTGATTCTAAATTGCGATTTGTTGATCATTGCGATTATATGTTAAAGAAAATAAGGAAAAAAACTAGTTTTTTAAATAGAATAGGAAACGAACTATCTATATATACAAGATGCGTTGTGTATAAATCTATCATAGCACCTCATTTTGAGTATTGTGCGACGTTATTGATCAATATGGGCGAAACGCAATTGAATAAATTGCAAGTGGCGCGGAATCGAGCTATGAGAGATTTTGCAGTGCAAGCGAATAACCAAAGTTGAATGTATGTTGCATGCGTTGCAGTTTATGAGTATAAGACAGAGGTTGCGTTATAATATACATATATTTATTTTTAAAATATTACGAGGTATGTCATCGAATCTTTTAAGAGAAAGAATTGAAATAGTAGGAGAAATGACTGGGAGACAAACAAGACAAGAGATGAATATAGCATTACCAATGCATAAAACAATTAGTGCACAAAAGAGTTTGTTTTATGAGGGAATTAAAATGTACAACGCTTTGCCAACGGAAGTTAGACGCAGCGTAATTTTAATATCATTTAAGCGTAGATTAAGAGAATATATTTTAAATTTACCTAATAATTGTTAGATGTAAGGTTTTCTGTAATATTTATGTATACAAATAGCTGAGAAAGCTAATAAATATTTTCTCCCCCCTCCCCTCCCTGCCCCCTACCACTCCTCCCGCCCTCCCTTCCCTCCCCTCCCGCCCTCCCCTCTCCCTCTCCCTTTCCCTCCCTCTCTCCCTCCCATGGTCGTTATGTGTGAGTCACACGGATATACCAACAGCATCTCCGCCGGTCATTCATAATAAAACGTATAGGTTATTATTAACGACCGAACTAAAACAATAACATTACCAACCGCACTTTCAGTCTTCCTTGGCAGCGTTCGGATTCCCCGCCCTGGTCTTCCTTCATTCATATATTCTTTTTTTCACTCAAACTTCTTGCACTAAATCGCGTCGTATATGCTATCTCACTCAACTTCTTTCACTACACAGTGCGGTCCAGTTGCAGCTTCAAGTGTTTCAGATTTTCTATCCCTTTTCTTTGAAGCATCTGAAGCATCAACTGGACCGCAGCCCGCGTCGTAGAAACTTTTTGTGTATAATGAATTAAAATGGAACACCCTGTATATTATAAATCATTTATTAAAAAATATGTTGACTGATAATGACGTTACATAAAGAGAAAAATGAAATATTGCATAATTATTAATAAAAAATAGTAAAATGCATGAGATCGGCGCTGCTGCCACCTATCGTAGCAAAACTGTACTGTACAAACGACGATGATGATGACGACGACGTTTCTTAATCGAAAATTTGCCAATTTCAGACTTTGCATCGCAATATCTCCGCTCGTAGGGCACGTAGGAGAAAAATGAAAACACTTTTATTACATAATGCGACCGCAAGCTATCCATTGAGCCTACTTAGAAGTTAATAGGATCAGTCGTTACTGAGATCCGATAATCTAAGCGTTTCTGAAAACGTCGCGTCGCGTAATAGTACACGGTCGGTCTCGCTGCACGTATCGCTGCGCGTATACTTGGCGCGAGACCACTACCGTGTCTCTTGATAATAATTAATGTAACGTCCTGAGAATGTCGGTTTCCTGTACCAATTCGTTAACAATATTTCACCATTCCTACTAACCGTAGTGTCTAAGAAGTTGATAGATTCATTGTTTTCAGTTTCTAAAGTGAATTTCAATCTAGGATGGTAGCTGTTAAAATTCTTAAGTACATATTGGACTCTGTCTCTCGGTAAAATTGTAAAAATATACCTATAAAAAACCGGTAAAATAAAATTAAGTGTCTCAATGTAATAAGTTTCCAAATCTTCTATCACAAGATCAGCAAGTATAGGTGAAAGTGGTGAACCTATCGGACTTCCATAAATTTGTTCATAATACTGTCCATCAAAGCTAAATTTCGTTGAATTCCCTATTAAATCAATAGTGTACTTCAATTGGTCAAGATTAAATTTAGTAAATCATGTGTCATCTTTTCTCTATTCCCTTCATAATAAGTTCATGTGAGATATTAACGAAAAGTGCAGTAACATCGAGAAATACCAACGACTCATCGTCTGGATCCTCATACCACCAATTTTCTCAACGAACGTCCAACTATCACGTATATAAGAATTAAGGAATATACTTCCGAAAGATCCCTATGAGCGAGCTGAACTTTTAGTAATACATTTCTCTACATATATAATAAACAAATATAAAATATTGGCCCCGGCAATTGAACGGAAGTTGAATTTTAAGACTTTTATTTTTGCATACTTCTTAGCGATTAGATATATTGGTAAATCTTTACTATAGGGAACACCTCGCCGATGACTTTGACTTTGACATATGTTGTCAAGCTCTATATCCTGAGTAACCTTCAAAAGGTTTAGTCGGCGATCATTGTTTATTATAATTATGTTATTAACAAAAGAATTGTTATGTTATATTATGTTATTAACAAAAGAATTGTAATGATTTTGCACGAATTTTCAGCTGTCCACGCGAAAGAAGTAGTTATAATTTGAGTTCAGTTAGTTTAAGTTAGTTTAGGCTGGATTAGGTTAGGGTAGAATTTTGTAGAGATGGGAAGTCTCTCCCCGCTCGCACTGCAAAAACCACTGGAATTTGCAAATCTACAAAAGATCTATACATATGACTAGAGGAAATGTGAGCGGCAGAGGGGCGAAGCCCTCCCTCTGCACTCCTCCCAGCAAAACCTTACCGTAACCTGACCTAACTCAACACCACTAACACAAAGACTGTAGAATCATGATGATCACATTGGTGATATTGAATGAGTGGAATAGAGCGATAAATATAGATCTCGTTTAGAGCTATAAGCACGAGGGAGAGCGAAGGGGGACGTACGCTTCGCGTGGAAAGTCGAAAACATAGATCTCTTAAAACCTATGTATAATTGTAAAAATGATTGTACAAGTCTCCGCGTTGGCGGGTAATGCAGGGAGAGGGGCCTCGGCTTCCTCCCCGCAAAGATCTAATCTAACTTATTAATGAAGTATTCTTTCGATCAAACTGGCTAAACGTATGCTAAATGGTCAGCAATCCTCTATTATTTTATTATTCAAACGCGATCTATTGTACGCCGACGGGATTTGTCAGTCAAATGCAATAATCGTTTTTTCCCTTTTCCACGAGAGAAAATTGTTGAAGTTAAGAGCGTTTCGTCCTAGGATCGTCCGCAGACTCATTAGTAGGGCTGTGCAGACGATCTAACTTAACCTAACCTTTTTTGTTTTACGTGGAAGGAAAAATGCTTTATGCACACCCCGCCGACCGGCCAATTAGGTAACGTGGAACTCGCCCTAGTGGCAATTCGGCATACCCACTGAACACCTCTCTCCCCGGCCACCGTTTTCCCGCGAACAGAGGCCGCCGTGGCAAAACTTCCCGGCAGCCCCCCCACGTGTGGGCCCAGGGACGGATAAAGGGGAATGACTAAGAGAGACTATAGCCCTGAGCCTCGCTTATTAGGGTGCCTCACCCGAGCATTATTCAAGAATATTTATTTTTCGAAAATATTTTTCAAAATATTGGTAATTATTTACATTAGGGTCCCCATGAGCGAGCTGAAATTTTAGTGATACATTTCTCTACATATATAATTAACAAATATAAAATATTGGCTCCGGCAATTGAATGGAAATTGAATTTTAAGACTTTTACTTTTGCATATTTCTTAGCGATTAGATATATTGGTAAATCTTTACTATAGGGAATACCTCGCCGATGTCCTTGACCTTGACATATGTTGTCAAGATCAACGTCCTGAGTAACCTGCAAAAGGTTTTACTCGGGGGAAATTGTTTAATAAAAAGTTATTAACAACCGAAGTTTAATAGTTTTGGTAAAACTCCTGTTTAGCGGAGCCTGCTCCAGTGACCTTGACCTTGACATATGTTGTCAAGGTCACCTTCCTAAGTGACCTTTAAAAGGTCTTAGCTCATTGTTTGTTAAACAGTTATTAACAAAAAAGATTAATGAATAGAACATAATTTTACAATACCGTATACGTTTACGGCTTCGCCCCTCCTCCCCCCGGCTTCCCGCGAAGCGAGCTGAAAACAAGCGTATATGTTCGGGGCTTCTGTTTCGGAAAATATAACCTAACCCAAACCTATTTCTGATTTAAAGCTAAAAGTCCATCAAATATACTCTTTCGTAAACGTATATGGTATCGTAAAATTATGCTCTATTTATAAAACTTTTTTGTTAATAACTTTTTATTAAACAACTTCCCCTGATTAAAACTTTTTGAAGATTACTCAGGACGTTGACCTTGACAACATATGTCAAGATCAAGGTCATCGGCGAGGTGTTCCCTAATGTAAATAATTACCAAAATATTTTTTAAACGCTAATATGCAAGATCCTCAAATTTCATTACACTTTTATTTTATTACTAGCATTTATTTTACAAACTTTCTACCTCTCCCCTTTTTCGTCAAAGGGTCTCCACGGAGCCAATAGCTCCTCGGGTATCAAAAACCTTAATCCAGATCGGAAGCCCTCATCCCCTGAGGTGCCCAGGCAAATACTCCGACAACACCTCAATCGCCACCCAACCGCAAGGAGTCCAGGTAATACCTCGCCGGCCTCACATGGTCCATGTCACGGTTTTACATACAGGTCCAGCAACGACGGTAGTCGGGGTAGTCTTAATAAAGATATTTTTACTTCGATTTTCGGCCGCAAAGTGTGCGATGATCGAGGAGGGATATCATGTAGTGCAACAAAGACAGAATATTTTCGCACTACATTAGTTTAAGTTATTTATTTTAAATAAATATTTGAAATCATTTGGTACTGCGCACGACTTAGTCATATTGAAAAACAAACTTTATTGTCAAAAAACTACCACCATCAATTTTAAGCATACGGTTGAGGGTCCCTCGATCATCCCTCGATAGCAGCGACGCATAGTGACAATAGCACGAGTGAAAACCTGCTTCGTTAAGATGACTTCTCCCACCACTGAAATTCGGCCTCGTTGGTAGTCCTGTATGTAAGACCGTGATCCACATGGACTATTCACCCCTCCCAGAGCGCCCGGGCAAATACCTCTCCAACACCCTGGGATGCCCAGGGGTAGAAAATATTTTATATTTGGTATTTATATATGTAGAGAAGTACATCACTAAAATTTCAGCTCACTAGCTCATGGAGGCCTTTCAGAGGTACAGCCTTATTTTCGTTCTTTTAAGTTCGAGGACGGACTTAGGGAATGGCCGAAAAACTGTAAGATCTCGATATACAGGGTATTTCAGAAATAGATAGCCAAACTTTAAGATTATATTCTACTCACTGTAAGGATGAAAAAAAGTCATATCAACATACGTCCGGAAATGCTTCCTTTGCAAGTTATGAACACTTTATATTTAAAACAAACTTTGATAAAAAAACGTTTCTTATTGCATTGATGCGGAAAATAATTTCTTTTCGCATCAATGCAAGCCATATCGAAGTTTCATGGATTGTCAAAAACGTTCAAAAATTCCTAGGAACATTTTAAGATTCTTTAATGAAATGTCCTTTTACCAAAGTTTGTTGTAAATAAAAACTGTTTATAACTTGGAAAGGAAACATTTCTGGACTTATGTTGATATGACTTTTTTTCATCCTTACAGTGAATAGAATATAATCTTAAAGTTTGACCACCTATTTCTGAAACAACTTGTATATTTTAATTTAGACGCGCTACAGGCGAGCAGTTACTAAGAGAGCACGGCGTTTTACGCGATTATTCTCTATCATCCGCGCAACCGCCGCCGGAGAAGAGGCCTCTTGCGACCTCTTTGTTAAGCCGTCATTAAGGAAAGTCATTAAGAAGTTATTCGAAAGATATAAGTTTTGTTAATATACCTATTCGTGTTCGATCATTAAGGGAGCATATACGTTTCTCGGCCCAAAAAATAGGCATATTTCGTGATTTTTTTTAACAATAAAGAAAAATATTTGAAGGTAAGCGTTTTTTGTATAATAAAGTACCTCTATTGTAGTTATAAAAAAACTTTTTATTCATTGTTTTAAATAAAACATCCCCCCCCCCTGCAGCCCCTTGAAGTAAGTCCTGCGCAAAACGAACGAAATTGCGGTACCATAGATATCTCCGTGCAGGATTATCTGAAACACAAAAGAATTACAGGGTATTAAAGGTCAATAGATTGTCTAGTCCTTGACCCATCCGTTTGCGAAAATTCAAAGTTTCGACAAAATGGCAGACTGTCAAAATTTAGGTATCAATTTTTGACCAAAAATTCAATTTTCTTTGGTAAAAATAAAATATAAAAAATCAAAATTTTTCAAAAAGCATGGGTCAAGGACTAGAGAATTGTATAAACTTTCATTTTAAAAAAAATCAAGTAAATCAGTTGATCCGTTGCCAAGATATTTATGGTACCGATTTAAAAAACATGGTTTTGAGAAAAACGCGTTTAAAGTTGTGGAACAAGTTTACTCTATTGTAAAACTAAATTTATTCAACTTACACGTCATCGTCAATTCCTGGGCCATACAGGGAATCCTTCTGCTCAAGGTTTGCCTCCATTTGTTGGTTTTTAGCGAGGCGACGGCTTATTCGGGCCTCCCGCGTCGCGTGCTGTGCTCGGACGTTCACCTATTGGGCGGCATTTTTCGCTTGCGCGTAAAACTTTTTCGAAATTTGTTCACTCCCTGTGACTCTCGAGAACGTTTACACCTATTTATCATGACACGTGCTTCACAAACAACGAGAATCGTCCGTATCACGTAACCGACGCCAATTAAATGAATAAACGGCTTGAAAACAGCTTAGAGCACTGCTTACTGTGTCATCTATTAGAAAATACCTATACTTCAATCTCAAAAGTAAGTTTTATTGTAAAGAGGACAAATTAAGAAACCATTGCATGAAGGTCCGACCCTTCTATCTGCGCGCCGCTTCAGAAACGGCAGGCGCACGCCTGTGCACTTCCCGACAAAACGCGTTGTAACTTCTTTACTTATTCGAATTTCAAAAAACAGTTTTAGGACAATATTCTTGAAGGTTCAAACTGTCGAACAATGGAAAGAAAAAAAATCTATTTTTTTAAACCGACAAAGGTATATGCTCCCTTAAAACTCCTCACACAAGGAAAAGCACTGTGCAACAATAAAACTGACTGGCCTCGCTTTCGTGATTTTCTTAACACCTTCCTTAACACAAATGTGAGGTTGAAGTCTGAGGCAGATATATCAACTGCAGTGAAATATTTCAACACTTCGATGCAAAATATTGCTTGGGAATCTGCTCCTATATGGAACCAAATAGAATAAGCTACAATTTTTGAAAACAACATTAGAAGAAGTGTCTGAAAAAGGATGATTACAGAAACAGTAACTAACCCAATAAATGTCCTCATATAAAAATCTGCCTAAATTGTGCAATCTCTCTCTCTCAGTCCTCTTACCCCTAACAGAGCGCGGTGACTTCTCTTTTTCGTATATACAGGGTGACCACAAAGTCAGTTACCACCCTTTATATTTTGGAAACGGTTCAAAATCGTATGAAAAATCATGAAACATGTGTTCGATCATTTCGAGGGACTATTCTTTTAAGAATGTTAGAGTGGTTGCCCTCCTTAAGGGGGGCTTAGGGGCACCCTAACTTAAAAAGTTTAAACGAAACCCCCCAGAAAGTATTACATCGTTTGAAAGGGCATAACAAAAGAAAATTTTTGGTGCAAGGTAGAAGTTGATACGTTTATCCGTTCGGAAATTATTTGGCATCAAACTTCGAAAAGAGCAAGTTTCAAAAAATTATTACTCCTTTTTGTAAAATCCTAAAAAAACGTTCGAGATATGAAAATTGTCATCTGTTTAAGTCCTTTCCATAAAAAAATTCAGATTTGATTTTGGGGTTTTTTTCATGTCGAGGTTATACCGAAAATAATCCCTTGTGAGCACATTAAAATGATTTGCAAAACTGAATGCAAAAATGGAAAACTCGTCGCTATGGTGATATTTTGAAAGCTTAAAGTGTAAATGATATCACATGATACTCAAAATTGAACTGTTACTATTAATAGACTGTATAAAATCAATGATTTAAATTGTGTGCATTTAAACTGATGAAATGAAAAACTGTATGCAACTAAATGCTAACAGTTCAGTTTTCAGTATCGTGTAATATTATTTACACTTTAAGCTTTCAAAATATCACCATTGTGACGAGTTTTCCAGCTTTGCATTCAGTTTTGCAAATCGTTTTTAATGTGCTCACAGGGAATCATTTTCGGTATAACCCCGACTTGAAAGAAAACCGCAAGAGCAAATCTGAATTTTTTTATGCAAAGGACATAAAAAATGAAAATTTTTATATCTCGAATGTTCTTTTAGGATTTTCCAAATAGGAGTAACGATGTTTTGAAATTTGCTCTTTTTTGAAGTTTGACTTCAAATAACTTCCAACCGGATAAACGTATCAACCTCTGCCTTGCGGCAAAACTTTTCTTTTTTTATAACTCTAACTTAAAAGTAAACCCTAAGATCTAATCTGAATTTGTTTAAAGGAAAGGACTTAAAAAACCGAAAATTTTCATATCTCGAACGTTCTTTTAAGATTTTTCAAATAGGAGTAACGATTTTTTGAAACTTGCTTTTTTCGGAATATGACCTCAAATAACTTCCGACCGGATAAACGTATCCAGCTCTGCCTTGCGGCAAAAATTTTCTTTTTTCATTTCCTTTCAAACGATGTAATACTTTATGGGGGATTTCATTAAAAATTTTAAAGTTGGGGTGCCCCTGGGCCCCCCTTCTGGTTGGCAACCACCTCAACATTCTTAAAAGAGTAGCCCCTCGAAACGATCGAACACGTGTTTCACGATTTTTCGTACTTTTGAACCGTTTCCAAAATATAAGGGGTGGTAACTTTGTGGACACCCTGTGTTGCGCACACAGATTATGCGGGACCTACAGTTTACCACTGATTCTGAACGGCTTTGTTTAGAGAAGTTCTCTTGGCAAGATACTCTCGGTGGTTTGCCCTTGCCTTCCGAGAGGGAGGTGAGCGTATGCAATTTTCAGCTCCCTCGAGAATTGAACCCGGGACCTTCGGCTTTATAGACTCGTGCGCTGTCTACTATGCCACGCTTCACCCCAAAAAATTGTGCAATACAAAATCTTAAAAAACTCTTTGATATTGAGAGGAACTACAGTATGCAAAAGTATTTGCAGCATGTAGATATCCAATGATTATTCCTCCTTGGAAGGCCATTCAAGAACTAAAGGAACTAAAGACAGCATCTCCCTCACTATGTCGTGAGAATGAAAACTTGAAGCAACACAGTGAAAGCCAAAACTTTCGCTGATTATTTGCAAAAGGTTTTTACACCTCACATCCATATGAGGGAACAATTGAGCATGAAAATAATGTCTTACGCAACTTAAACGCTCCAGCTCCATTGGAGTCAATAAAAAATTTCACAAAATCAGAACTTATAAAAGTAATAAAACACTGGACTGTAAAAAAGGCTCCAGTTATGATTTCATAACTAGCCAGATACTCAAAGAATTATCTAGACCTCATTTATCTCATGCAATTTTATAATGCTGTGAGAATAAACTTTGTCCCACCTCAATGGAAAGTGTCTCAGATGAAAATGATACCAACCCTAGATAAAAATCTCGAAAACCCAAAATCTTATAGACCTATCAGTCTGCTCCTTATACCTGCTAAGATCCTAGAGTCCTTATTATTATTATTATTATTAAAGATGTTATTTTAATATAATTACTTGTTATAAAGAAAAGAATTTATCCCAGATCATCAGTTTGGATTCAGACAGAAAAATGAGACAATTGACCAAGTACACAAGGTTCTTAATAAAACTCAGCAATTGCTTGAAAAAAAGGAATACTGCTCAGCGGCCTTTCTTCGGATATTTCCCATTTGATCGGATGTGGCCTGATGGGCTCTTATACAAAATTAAAATAAACCATTCCAACAGTTATTAACATCTTAAATTCCTATCTTATAAAGACAAGTATTGGATTGGCCACTAAGTCCGTGTGGGTTTTAAGTGTAAATGAATGACGATTTTCTTTATAGAAGACAATAATTTTATTCAACGGTGTATTGGTCGTTTTGATCCACTATCTTTTGCCATCTTTTGGACAACTGCAATTTCTCGCTCAAAGAACTTCTTGTTTTTCTCGGCGAAAAACTGTTTTGCCGTTTGATGCCTTCCTCGGAAACGAAGTGCTGTTCATTCAAGGAATTCTGAAGGGAGCGGAATAGGTGTCTGAAGGGGCAAGGTCTGGTCAATACGGAGGATGCGGTAAGATATCCTAGCCCAACTCCAATAATGTTTTCCAGGTTTGCAATGATGCGGTTTGGCGTTGGCATGATGGAAGATGACGCCCTTGCGATTCACTAATTCTGAACGCTTCTCGTAGAACCGTTAGGCTGCGTTCAATTTGTCCAGTTGGGCACAGTATACATCCAAATTGATCGTTGTGTTCTTCGGAAGCAGTTCGTAGAATACAATACCCTTCCAATCCCACTAAATTGAGAGTATAACCTCAATCGGGTGAAGCTCTGCCTTCGAAGTGGTTTGTGGCGAAGTGGTGTGTGTTCGCTGCGCTTCCCCCACGATCTTTTGCGTTCAACATTGTTGTAAACAATTCATTTTTCATCGCCCGTCATTCGCTTAAAAAATGAGTTACTTTCCTTGCGTTTTCTGAGTGAATTGCATATAGAAATGCGTTCGATTCGACTAATTTCACTCAGTTCATGCGGAATCCAAACATCAAGCCGGTTAACGGCAAGTTGATGCAGATGATTTTCCACGCTTGATTTCGATATTTGTAGAATGTTTGCAATCTCTCGCGTCGTGTAACGTGGGTTGGTATCGATTAACGTTTTCACTTTGTCGCTGTCGATCTCAATTAACCGGCCCGAGTGTGATGTTTCTGGGATACAAAAATTTTCGGAACAAAATATTGCAAACCACTTCTAGTACACACGTTCTTTCATAGCATCCTCACCATACACCGCACATATCTTTTTACAGGTTTGCGTCGCGTTTTTGCCTTTTTTAAAATAAAAAAGCATAATATGCCGAAAATGGTCGTTTTATTTACCCAATTTTTAAATGACGCTAAACACACAACCAATCTTCACGCTGTTTGTTCTTCAAAGCACGTTGAAATGTCACCTTTCCAATATTATGCGCTTCCAAGATTTGAACTGAAGATGGCGCTGTTCGTTCGAAAAGCGTGTAAAGTCATCTGTTGGTAAAAACCGCACGGACCAATCCAATACTTTCTGGTCAATAATGATGAAGCAGCCTCTACTCAATTCGAGCCGGAGTACCGGGTAGTGTGTTGGGACCATTATTATACCTACTCCATACGGCAGACCTACCTACAAGCAAATTTATCACAACTGAGACATTTGACAATGACATAGCAGTACTAGTCTTTCATATTGACTCTGCGATTGCAGAGTCTCTTCTATTCTCCAAAATAGGCTAAATAACATATTATCTTGAATGAAAAATTGGAAAATTAAGGTAACCAAAGCCAAATCAGTGCACGTCATAATAAGATATGAGATTTACTGTCAAATTGAATCCTGTTAAATTAAATTTGTGGAAGTGTCATAAGCTGAACATGTAAAGTATCTTGGAATATGCCTGGACAGAAAATTAATTTAAAAAAAATATATTTTTACCAAGAGAAAACAGCTCGGACTCTAATTACGAAAACTGTACTGGATATTAGTCGAAGATCACAATTAAACTTTAAGAATAAACTGCTTCTATATAAAGCTACTGAAACCCATTTGTACATACCAGATCCAATTATGAGGTATAGCATCACATTCCAATGTCAAAATCAAATATAAAGGTTCCAATCTAAACTGCTAAGAATTACAGACACTATGGTACATCACAAATAAAATTCTACACTGCGACCTAAATGTACTCATAGTGAAAGAGACAATTAAGTCAAAAATTAAAACTTATATAAGAAAAGATTATCGAATTATGCGAACATATTAGCCAGCCATATAATGTTGGGAAAAACCGCAGTTTTAAGATTAAAAAAACAAAATTCTGCTAGACCTAGTAGTGAGGCATAATGTTAAGTAAACTGAATTGTAACTATAGACATATTACTTCGCCAGTGGAGTCATTAAATTGCTAATATTTTAATAAATCGATCAATCCTGGCAATGATCTCGATGTTATGAGATATCAAATTGAAGCAAACTGTGCGCCAACGGGATTTGTCAGACTTAAAACACAGCCATTCTAATTAGAATACGAAATGCAACAATATGAATAAATAATATTCTGAATAAACTGAATTGTGTCATTGATTACATTTCGTGCAAGACGTTGTATTAACAAACTTATTACTGAATATCCAATATTAGGACAGATTGCAATATATTATAATTAGGAGGTAAAAAAACCTGGAAAAATGTAACTATAATCCTTTCATTTGCATGCTCATTAGCAGCCTGAATGATATGATGAGTGAATATTTTAGGTTCTATTTGTTCAGCAATCCTATTTTTGATAAAGGAACTAAATCCTTGTTATCTAGAATGTGTGATTTCAATGGAGTGAAGGAGAATATAGGAATTAAAAAAATGATATTTTTATTTATGTGAAATTACCATTACATATTGACCGAATAAAAAAAGAAGGTAAATACACATAAGTTCTAAACCTTATATTTTTATGGTCATTTACATCTAAATTATGTTCTCATAACTTTTGTCTAAGTATACAAATAATTTGAATTGTTAACGGTCAGCTAATCTTGAGTATATTACTGTTTCGTAAAATATTCTATATGAGTACATCAACTATGACAGGCGTAACAAGTAAGAAATTGTAACAAATAACAAGTCATACCATTAGATAATCCATTCTGTTCGTCCACATAGTCATTTCTTGCCTATTTTGTTCCAAAAATTACACTTGAAAGACCAAAACTTCGATGACATTTCCAAAATTAAAACTGCTACAACCAATCAATTAAAACCTATTACAAAAAAGGAGTTTTTAACGGATTGCAACAATTCGGATCGAAAGCTCAACAGTCTATCGACTCTAATAGAACCTATTTTGAATATAGAAAATTTTAGATATTATTCTGTTGCCTTTTGTTTTATACAAATCCATGTCTAAAAACGGATAGATACTCTGAATGTAAATTATTTATATTACATGTTGTCATTCCTTATCTTTTGCGTTGCAACAAAAACGAATGATATTGCGTACGTTATCGTATACTGTATTATTGAAATAATATTAGGATTTTCAGACATGTTTACTCAATTTTCATAATACTTTTATATAACGTCATCATAATATACTTAACGTCAATATAATGTCAATATTGTTAGTAATATCAACTACACGTTTTTTAGTTTTATATAAATGATTAAGTTAATTTAAAAAAAATTAAATAGTGTAGTAGTGTTTGTACATCGGAGTTCGGTAGTTACTCCAAGATCCCCTTAAGTTGCTTGTGTATCTTTTGTTTATATACATTGTACGTTATGTTCTCATAATTATATTGAAATTATGTCCATAAAACACCATAGAACGTGTACTTTTTGTACTCTTTTTAAGAAATGTAGCACTTCTAAAAACCTTTTTACAGATATAAGAGACTCTAATGAACATTAAAAACTAAGAAAAATATCTTGTTTTTCTAAGGAAAATATATACTATCTTTATTAACTTCAACAGCTTCGGTAAAAATAAGATTTTTCTCCATTTACATATAATAATATGTACCCTATAATATGTATCCTGTACATGTGAAGATCTTTCATTTTATTAAAACAATTTAAATAATTATGCATAAAGTGGACAACCTCACAGATCGTCTTGACCTTGACATATGTTATCAAGGTCAAGGTCAATGTCCTGAGTAACCTTCAGAAAGTTTTAGTCGGCGGTCAGTGTTTAGTAAAAAGGGAATAACAAAATTAATTTAATGGTTCAACGTAGGTTATCGACTCTCCATGCGATACGAGGTTTACCCCATTCATAGAATTAGGTTTGGATTAGATTATCTTTATATCTTTACGGAATGAAGTTGTAAAAAGAGGCCTGCCCTCCGCCTTTCTGCTACCCCGTCCAGATGTTTCCTGTAGAATCATTTGTAGAATTTCACATAGATTTTTGACTCTCCGCGAAAAACAATATCCAATTTACATTTCTCCCTGCTTTTGAGCCGAAATTTCTCTCATCGTCGTAATTTAACACACAAATTCGTACAAATTCCTTTTTTCCTAATAGACCTCGTTTTACTGAAAAACATACAAATTTAACCTAATTTAACCTAAACTCAAGCCGTTACTCTTTTCGTGTGGACAGTTGAAAATTCGTGCAAAATTATTAAATGATTTTTATCAATAACTTTTTAATAAACAATAAGCGACGGCTAAAACCTTCTAAAGAGTACTTAGGATATTACGATCATGACAATATATGTCAAGGTCAAGATGATTCGTGAGGTTGCCCACTTTATGCATAATTACTAAAATTTATTTAAGTTCTAAAGTGTATATAATCACAATTTCCTAATTTGCGTTTTATAATACATGTTCTTGCAATTACTATGTTGTTATGTCCAGCGGACTCCACGGTTCCTTTCTTTCGAAGAAATTCTGCGTATAATAAAAAATTCCTTTTTACGATCTGACTAAGATTCCTTGACGAACGCTGGTTTTATTTTTTCTCGCATTACCGCCAGGAAGCACGGTATAGCAGCAAAGCGGTCTTACCCCGAATGTTTACAAGGGACAATGGGATCATAGAAGGCTGAGCATATTGATGATAACTAAAGATATCTTGTAAAGTTCAAGGAATCATAGACCAGAGTCTAGCTTCGAATATTAAACAGACGGCGTAGGGTATAAGATTTTACAATCGACGACATGCGCTGCGTGGAAATAGAGGGTCGCGACCGATCCGCATTCAAAATCTTAAGGGTCACATAAATATTCGGTTGCGAGAGATATACCAAAACAAAAAGGTAACAGACACATTACCCTTAAAGGTCATAACTTTAAAAACAACTGTCCGCTGAATAATTATAACAAGGTGACCATTAGACTAGACCATATGCGAGATTGTTCCTGGGAGGGGCATGGACCACAAGACACCCACCAATCCCTGAAAGGCAACCACCGCGATTAACCAGTCACACTCCAGGAGACCTCCTTTCTCCCGAATTCCAAATTGTTACTAAAAAATCCCCTCTCGGTGATGCACAATTTTTCACGTAAAAAACGAGACGCAGACCTCGTCAGTTACAGGTTACAGTTATTCCGCTCTTGCACTTTTCCGTTAGTCAGTCTTCCTTACGTCTTTAGTACCAGGTTTTCACTGTAATAGTTCACATTTTCTCGATCACCCAAACTCGCGGAGTTCTTTAATCCGACAAGGGTTTCACTTTTATGAACAACCATCAGTTCGTTTTCAAACAGCCAAGTTCTGCGTGAATTCAGTCCGAGTAGTTAGAGTCAGTGAAATTCAGTGACTTTAAGAACCGATACAAGTGAACCAGTGAAATTCCAATCCGAACTTAGCACACACGGATCTGACCACCCACTTCCTCCTTGCATTGTCAGCTGGATCCAGGTGGTCGCAGACAGTTATTCATCAAGTAGTAAGTCAAACACATGTTTCAATACTTCGTGCCACCGAAATAAGGGTTCTTGCGATTAACTGAGTTTTCCTTACTCTCTTTCTTAGCCCTCGATTTACTACCTGCAGCGTCTGTTAGTTGTTATTTACGCTCATTCACGATTATTCCCTTTAAAAATTCCGTTTTACTCCATGTTTCTTAAATCTGTCTTGCTGCGTATTTGAATGTTTGCCACCACTTGTCGCGTTATCAACCAGTCTGATTCCTTTTTAGCAGTAAAATACTCTTGCGAATAACTTGCGTTCAACACCTGCTCACAACCATTGTATCAGAACTCATTGATTCTGTATAATCAAATTATGTGTCATTGTAATTTCATTTTTTTCAATTTTATGCTGAATTAGAATAAACTATGTTAATTTGTAATCTAACCAACTCTTAAATTTTCTTTCTTTGCATCTCCCTCCTCGTATCCCTTCCTCATTAAATCGTACTCGGTCCTACCTCAAGTAATAGGGATTCAGTTCCTTAACCTCAAAAGGACCAACGAGTGGACTTTCCGAACTCAGGGTAAAATCGACCCTTCAGATCGGTGACCTTGCAACCGGAGCGCATCGGTCAGCTTGATTCACACGCGTAGCCTAAGTACGACAATACGCGAGAGGGTCTCTGTTACGCCCTTCCTTTCCCGGGTTCACCTATATTTCGGAGCTCTGGACGTAACAATGTATTTATACTTAATATGTAATACTTAATATGTAGTTAATACTTAATACTTAATATGTAGTTAATACTTATAATTTAATATTAATATTAATGTTTAATATTTAATATTAACACATCAATAATTAAATTGTATATACCTTGGTGTTTGGTAATATCAGCTGGTACAGATCCGCGTCTTCGATTATGATCAACTCTGATAGATACAGAAGTTGAAATACAATCATCCACTTTGGATAAAAGACCAACTGGAGCTGAACCACGTCTTCTTGTTAATCCCTGAATTGGATATAAAACATAAGAAATATAAAACATAAGGAGAATAAAATGCAGAATTAAAAAATACACTCACTCCTAAAAAAAGCGGTACACTAAAATTTAGGGAAAAATTTACCAACCTTCAAATGATCATAACTTGGTAAATAATGAAGATAAAAATATGTTCACAAATGCAAAATGAAGCTTCAAGTATCCAGTTTAAGAATATTTGAATGGCAATTATGGTCGGCCATTTGATTCAGAATGGCGGATGACAAAATGAAAGGATGCAAAAGTGATAACCGAAAGTCCGAGTTTGTGACGGTGCATGGCGTGAATTAGATATCGCAGCCCAATGGGACCAAATGCAAATGAAAATATAGAGTTTTATCTTTAAAACGCTTTTTTACAAAGCTCGATGCGATCATTTTTTGTTGAGATACTCCAAATTTACTTAACAGAGTGTTTTCTTTTTTAAAGTTGCACAACTCAGCGAAAAATGATCGCATCGAGCTCGGTAAAAAGCATTTTAAAGATAACACTCTATATTTTCATTTGCATTTGGTCCCATTAGGCTGCGATATCTAATTCACGCCATGCACCGTCACAAACTCGGACTTTCGGTTATCACTTTTGCATCCTCTCATTTTGTCATCCGCCATTCTGAATCAAATGACCGACCATAATTGCCATTCAAATATTCTTAAACTGGATACTTGAAGCTTCATTTTGCATTTTTGAACATATTTTTATCTTCATTATTTACCAAGTTATGATCATTTGAAGGTTGGTAAATTTTTCCCTAAATTTTAGTGTACCGCTTTTTTTGGGAGTGAGTGTAGAAGAAGGAAGAAAGAAGAAGATAATTTTTTTTAAATATTATCGTATAAAAAAAGGAAGAAAGAATGTCGCGCATATAACTACAATATTTATAGTCCTATTTTTCTATTTCTACATGTCTTTTTTTAATTCTAAAAATGTAATGTAACTGTAATGTAGGAGATTTGTACATTAAAAACTATAAAACTTCTTAAAAGTTTTTTAATATTTCTATCTGTTTTGATATAATATATTTGTTACAGAAAAGAAAACTATTCTTTTCAAATAAATGTTTTTATATGCATACGATTACTTATAAAAAAACGTTTTCTATCTTGTGATATAATATAATGACATATTTGAAATTGTATGTTAAATTCGATAGCGAGAGATACTTTCTTCCTTTTTGTTGTTAAATTGCTGTAATATAAGTAACATATTTTTGAGCATTATACTGAGATACGTAAAGCAACAGATACGTAGACACAAAACCGTTTAATGCGACGTACTAGGTTAGGTTACATGAACCAGTACAAGGATTTCGCAAAATATTTCATTCAGTTATCCAAACAATCAACTTTCATTAGGTGTATAAATAATCGTTTTTATCAAATTTTGTTTATTAACAACCACGTAAAACGCAACATTATTAATTAAATTATTTTTCATCTACGATCCTTTGCCAACTTCGGGGCAAGAGATGGATTTCCTGACGAAAGGATGAGTTGTCTTTTAATAAATCCTCGACCCATTTTCGCACTTCGGCCGGATTTCAAAAACGTGTGCTAGGAAGATCATACTTCGATCGAAAGAAAGTAGTCGAAAGGCGCAATACTGGATTATCTAGAGAATACACTGGATGCGACAGAACTTCTCATTCAACTTTATTATAGTTTGCTGGGTCGCAGCAGCAACATGCGGCCAAGTATTGTCATGAAGAACTGAAAAATTGTTATAAGAGATGAAACGTGGATATATTATGGTAATCCCATGCGCAAAAAGTAAATGAACCTTGACCGACCGATCCTATTAATATCACAACGTGACATGCATGGCTACAATATTCTTGTTTGTATTTGATGTAATATGAAAGGAATACTATGAGCTACTAAATCAAGATAAAACGATCCACTGTGGAGCACTGCAAATTGCAGTCTGCAATTGACAATTATACCATTGATCCGTCAGTTAAATGAAAGATCACTTATTAAGCGAGAATATCGTAAAATCGGTTGCGGTTCTTAAGTACCTCCCTTCCCCCTATACTTCTTCCTATAGGGAGGAAGGAGATTTCCGCTAATTAGGTTGGTTTGATTGATCAGTTGGTCAATCAAACCTGATTGACTGAAATCTGCCTCCCTCCAGAAAGAAATATAAAGGGAAGGGGGCATATTTAAGAACTACAGTAACATAAGGGAGTAGCTACCCAGCCCTGATGATGCAGACTGCAAAGTTTGTGAAGTATTACAACGCTATTAACAGATGCGATCCGGAAAGCGTGATGAGTGAAAAGGTTTAATTGTCAATGTTCCGCTGTGATCATTTTATCTTGATTCATATTTATATGAAAAGTTCATACTAGAGTACTCCTTTCATATTCCAAATACTTAGAAAAATCCTATGGCTGTAAATGTTGCGGTGTAGTATTTATGGAATCAGTTACCCGGGTCTACTTAATGTTTTCTGCGCTTGGGATTGTTATTGTATATAATTTTTTTATCTCTTGTACCAATTTTCCATGGGAAACTCTATATGGGATAGTACTTTCGAGACATAACTGAGTTACGAAGAAACTGTTTTCGCAAAAGACTTTGAAAGTTACCCGAGAGATGGCAAAAAAATAATAAAAACAAAGAAAATATTTTGATGATTGACTCGCATTGTATATATTATGCATCTAAACAGCAAAAACGACTAAAATGTTTGATCTTAATAAAAATCTAACAACTAATAAAAATAGAGCCAACCGATATAAAGTGTCATATATACTAGAGATCCTGAACTAGAGATCGACCAATATTCCACCATGGGATATGACCGGATATGATGTTTTTGTTGCGCATTTTGTATCTATTTGATTTGAAACAAAAACCATTATTGGACTTAATTTTGAGATTACATTAGTTAATAAATTACATTAAATTATTGATAATATGAAGTAAAATACATATCTTATTCTGAGTTTTAACGTTATTTTGAGCAGTTTTGATGGATAGTTATGGTTAGATCGGCTGTGCTCTCTTTGTTAGATATATATATTTTTCTCTCTCACACTTCTGATTATACTCCACGCGAGCCAATCAAACATCGATCACCCATTGCCGATCTCTGGTTCAGGGTCTCTAATATATACAAGATGTTTAAAAAAAGCATTCAGTATTTATATGGTAGATAGAACATACAATTCTCAATAAAATAGTCTTAGTAAACATAGGTCGAAAACTCAATCGTTTCAGAGATATAAACAATTATGTATCATTATGTATATTACTACTACACACATGACTTACAAGGGAGCATCGCGAACTCGCAAATTCTGATTTTGATAACTCTTTGGTAAACCTTACGCTTAGGAGAAGCAGCCCCGATTACCTTGACTTTCAAAAGGTTTTAGCCGTCGCTCATTGTTTATTAAAAAGTTATTAACAAAAGAAGTTTAATGATTTTGCACGAATTTTCAGTTGTCCACGCGAAATAAGAACATGATATTGACATATAGTATAGAGGTCATCTTCCCGAGTAACCCGCACTAAGTTTTAGTCGTCGCTCGTTGTTTATTAAAAAGTTATTAATAAAAGAAATTTCGAAAATATAGTAGTTATTTTGCATATTGACAGGCATAAATGACTAATATGTATATGAACGAAGGAAGGAAAGTCATTTAACCCTTTCGCGACGATTTGTTTTATCGTATTGGTACATATGTGTACCAGGAGACGCGAAAGAGTTAAAGCAGTGAATCGTTAATATATATAATAGTTCTTTTACTATAAATATAAAGTATTCTTTACTTTAACCAAAAGCACAAACAGTAAAATACAAAGTATTCTGGTGCGTACAGAGCTCATAAAGTCCGTGCACGGCAAATATTATATAAGTATTGTTCGAACACCTATGCGCACACACACTCGCATATACATAAACGTTAGAGACTCTCGCTCATTCTCGAACGCGGTTCCCTCCCTTCCGGTTAATTGAGTCAGCATATTTCTAAGACGGCAGTAACGGGCGGTCGGCGCCTGTGATGTTCGGCCGCGTTTATCGGCGCGTTCGCGGCTTCGACTCGCGGATCGAGTGATCTGCCGACCACCAATCCGCGGACAAGATGGGCGGACTGAAGGGTCGATACGATCGAGTCGTATTTCGGATTTTGTCAGTCTGTTCTCGATAGCCTTAGAGCACGGTAGAGCACGAACGAGCGAGTGTCACTGCGCGACTCAGAGACATTGTCTCCCAGGCGTTGTCGTCAAGCGACTCAGGGAAGTCCTTCCCCAGGCGTTGTCGATGTCCAAGCGTTCCAAATAACCAATCGCGAATACAACGCGGAATACGATTCTTGAAAGTGTATAAAGTGCCGATAATAAACGTTTCAAAATCCACACGAAGCTACGGTGTAAATATTAATTATATTTATGCTGAATACGGAACATGTTCTCTGCTTACGTTGGATCTAAATTTTAATCCAATTAAAAGTTCTTAAAACGAAATGTATTATTTTGAAGTTGCTTTTGATTAAAGCAGAAAATAATTTGTATTTAACTGTTTGTGTTTTTGGTTAAAATAGAGAATATCACATACATATTAGATTCACTCTCTTTTACAAATCAACACAAATTATATTATTGGCTATGCGAATGATATGAACATAATGAGTGGATTGTAGACAGCAGCTACTAAAACATACAATGAGTTAGAACAATTGACTAAAATAGTAGGACTATGCATAAACACAGGTAAAACCAAGATTATTATACAGTCAAGAAAAAACACGAGAAGAGCAACGGATTGCCCAACTTGGAAATGATCAACAACTTTATCACAAATGCGAAACGAAGGTAGAGATCCAAAGAAGAATAATATTAGCTAATAAAACATATTTCTTCCTATTATCCATCTTCAAATCACGAATGATACAGGAATGACAAGCTCAGAATATATAAAATAATCCAGCTGGTTCTGGCGTATGGATGTGAAATGTGCATCTTGACACAATTTTCAGACTCGAAACTTGCAGCTTTCCAAAGAAAAATATTAAGACGGATATTTGGCTCGCTTTACCCCAGTGAAGAAGTTTAAAGGCATTTCTCAGGAAAAAATAAGATATAAACGAAAATTGTATTCTCTGTACAATGCATCTGACATAGTTACATGTATCAAACTCTAAAGGCTGTGGGCAGAGTATGTCATCTGAATGAAAAGACATAGAATTCTGAAGAAAGTTCTAAATCAGAGATTCTACGGAAGGATATCGGCCGAGAGACCATGATTCAAGATGGGAAAACAATGTTGGCAGAGACTTTTTGCGGGCCTTAAGGGTGCGAATTTAAAGAAGAAGGGTAACGGATAGAAAGTCTTGATGGCGAGAAATTGAGGAAACTAGGATCCAAGACGGACTGTAGAGAATGAATGATGGAAGAATTCAAGATTACTACAGACAAAAACAGAATTAAATATTAAAAAGCGTCGCTTGAATGACGTAGTTACAGCTATTTACTGTGATGTCGCAGATCAAGTAAGAATATATTTTAACCTTATTAAGAAAACGAATATTCAATGTTGAGACACCTTGTTTCACTCTGGTGCTAAAGCTACTCGAAAGACGGTATCGCAACATTTTGTGAAGGAATTTGCAACATCAAACTGCGGCCATATTATCGATGAAATAATGCTTAGGAGGGCCTGACATCATTGTTCCGCCTCTCCTCGTTTCTTTGCCTTGTATGAGCGCGTTTGGCACGTATAATAGTTTTGGTACGTGTTAAGTTTGTTTATTTTATTGTCAACGCATGTATTACATTTTATGTCATTTAAAGTAACTGTGCTTCAAATGTACATGTACATGTATTACATTTTATGTCACTTAAAGTAACTGTGCTTCAAATATACATATATATGATTCCCTACCAAAATTGAATGTGCCTATGTGTCTGTTCATGGTTTATAGGCCCAGGTATAGGCCCAGGAATGAGCTCTGTGAAGTTAGCACCCCCAATTGTGAATTTTTATACAATTTTGATAGCGTTCGTTTGTCCACGATTTGTCCACATTTGTCCAACAATTCGTTTGTCCACCTCCCAAAACAGAGTTATGACAAAAACAGTTAGTTAAATTTTAAGTTCATCTACTACTTTGGGGTGCGTTATTATCCTAACCTTACCTAACCTTACCTAATCTAACCTAACCTAACCTAACCTCTTAAAAAAACTAGACAAGACGATTTCCGGAGCGCCAAGTTTTTACCGTGGATTCTACTACTTTGGGGTGCGTTATTATCCTAACTTTAGCTAACCTTAGATAATCTAACCTAACCAAGGTTTGTTTGTAATGACCTGTAGATGAAGAATCCACGGTCAAAACTTGGCGCTCTAGAAATCGTCTTGCAAGACGTCTTTTTTAAGAGGTTAGGTTAGGTTAGATTAGGTAAGGTTAGGTAAGGTTAGGATGATAACGCACTCCAAAGTACTAGATGACCTTAAAATTTGACTAACGACTTCTGTTAAAATAAAAGAAATGTTAAATTGCGTTTTTCTCGTGAGGGACTGCTTTTACAGTAATTGTGTGTAGAACATAAGAGTTGCGTTTTTAAGAGTAGAACAACATTTATTTGAAACTTTTTTTACTGAAATGAATATTTACGAAAATAATGAAAGAAATATACAAAAAAGTGTTCCTTCATTTTTACCTTGAAGATGACCTCATCGCCAATTTTCATTGTCATATTCGTAATCAGCGCGGCAAAATACAATAGTATACAAAATTTCAGAACAATCGGAGATATGGGCTTTTCGGAAGTTTATCCGAAAGGAGAAAGAACTGTTGGAGTATGTTCTCGGTGAGGTCGAACTTGGCAAAGATGCGACAGCAACATAGAAAAATTCACAATCTGAACAACGATAGTCATGGCAGCCATAGGATTGCATCTAAATCCCGACCGACAGATTCATATCGAGGATTGTAATAATGCCCACGAGACATGGCAAGCCCTCAAACAGTACATCAACCCATTAACACAATTCGTATAATGCGTCTGAAAAAGGAACTTTATCACCTAAAGATAAAAGATGAAGAGGCAATGTCATCCAAGTCAGCCACGAAACAGGATCAACGTCACAGTAAAGATAAAAGGAACCTATATGCATTCCTAGTGTCTCTAAATAGTTTCGACTTCAAGGAAAACTGGTTATTAGATAGCAGATGTACTCACCACATGTAGAAACGAAGAAATTGGTTCCAGAACTTTCGAGAAATAGAAATCGAGAACATTAACACTGCCGCAAACCCCAAAAAAACATACAGCTAAGAGTGTGGGAGACATCATGTTAAAAATGTTTAGGGAAGGTGATGAAAGCCGTCGTTCTCAAGAACGTGTACTACGTACTATACATAAGAAGAAATTTGATGTCCATATCTCAAATCGAAAGAAAAGGAAAATGACTTATCATCAAAGACGGAAAGGTAAAGATCTGCAACGTAAAGACAAGAAAAATAATGTGTGAGATCTACTGGAAAAACGACTTATATATCGTCAGAGTCGAGGTTGATCTGGATACTGAAGCATCCATCGAAACCGATATTATACAGACAGATCATAGACAACGATGTATTGCATCATCGTTTTTGTCACGTAACAGCACCATAGAAAAATTAGCGCGACAAAGTGCGTAGATTAGGCGTTTCCAAGATAGACAAGTATAGATGCGATGTGTGCAGTACCGGAAAATCCACGAAAGCACCTTGCAAAAGAATAAGGGCAAGACAGAGTAGAGAAGTCTGTGAAGTGATACACTCCGATTTGTGCGACCCGATGCCATTTCTAAACAGTAACAGATATTTCATCACATTTATTGAGGATTTTTTCAGGAAGACAATAGTCATGTGCATCAAATCAAAGGAAGAAGTTAAGGGTTGCGTGATGAAGTACATAACGAAAGTGGAACGCGAAAAAGGGAAGAAAATCAAGAGATTTAGAACTGATAATGTACTCGAATACTGTAATTTTTCATTCCGTTTTGCGACTTATCCTTTTCAAATTACCTTGTTGTGCTCTGTTGCAGAGTTGCTTTATAATCCTTCCATTCGAATAACGTTTATCAGCATATCTTCGAACGTGCATATGGAGGCTTTATTAACAGACTGAGTATATCGGAGTTCAATTCTTGCCAGCTGCATAGCTTAAATACTAGGTAGAATTTGCTGTATGGCATAATTGAACATTTTTCTGTGTAGGTACAATAATTTCGGCAATCTTCTGAACAGTTTTTACTAGTAATTTGTAATTATGGCCGATTATCTGCCAGCCGAGATATTTGATGATACGGATTATAGGTGAAACTAGAGATAATTTCAAGGCTACAGAAAGATTATACGCTCAAAGATATCCTGATAGACGTCATCCGACTAGAAGGACTATAAAACGACTTTGCAACATAGCACAAGTTTGAAAAGGATACGTCGCAAAACGGGTCCGAATGAATTGAAGTCAATTGTTACCATGAGTGCGGTATCAATAAATCTTCACATCTCCACAAGGAAAATCGAACAACAACATGGTATACCGAAATCAACAGCGAATCGTATTCTCAAAACAAATAAGTTCCATCCCTATTACATCCATCTAACGCAACACTTAGAACAGAGGGACTTCCAACGTCGTTTGCGATTTTGTAACTGGGCTGAAGATCAAATCCGAGGAGACCAGCGGTTTCTCTCAAACATTCTCTTTTCTGATGAAGCCACATTCAGCAATAGAGGGGGCGTTACTAGACATAACTGGCATTATTATTCGGATGAAAATCCTCATTGGCAAAGAAATCAGAAATTTCAAAGGCAGTGGTCTATTAACGTCTGGGCAGGAATTATTGGCGATAACATCATTGGTCCATATTTTTTTGAAGAAAACCTCAATAGGGTTACTTATTTGGCTTTCATTCGAAACGAGTTGCCCAACCTTCTGAGAAATGTCAACGGTAACGTGCTCAACCGAATGTGGTTTCAGCAGGACTAATCACCGGCTCACAGATTTCGGGACGTAACAAAGTGTTTGAACAATCAATTCCCGAACCAATGGATTGGTTAGGTAATCGGATTCATAAATGGTCTCCTGACCTCACACCACTTGATTTTTTTTGTGGGGGTACGTGAAACAAAGAATTTATGTGCAAGAGCCAACAACTACCGATGATATGAAAAACCGTATTCAAGAGGCATTGAAGAGCATAAACGCAGGTACTCTTCAAAAAGTACATGACGACTTTTCTCGTAGATTGCATTTATGTATTCAAGTAAATGGAGATGTTTTTGAACACCTTGAGTAAATACATTCACACCCGCACCCCCCCCCCCACACACACACACAGAAGGTGTAAATTCGACCGTGCAACCTCCATGTGATGCACCTTGAGTAATGCTAATGCCGGCGGTACTGTAACTTTCAAGTTTCATACCTCGGAAAGTATTAGGTCTATCGGAAAGTTCCGTCCATCTAGCGGCGAATAGCTGTAGCTAGAACTGTCGGTAACTCTAATGTCTGAACTAACCTTAATATTTTAGTTCTGCCATCTGTCAATAAAATTCAGTATATAAAGGTTAGCGTTTGCGTCAATAACATTGTTTTTTACTGCATCGAAAATGTCGAAATTACAGCCAAATAAGCGTCATTTGCGCAAAGTGTTAATCTTCTGCTTCAATTGGAAGAAAACTGCAGCTGAAGCTCATCAAATGCTTGTAGAAGTTTATGGTAATAGTGTCATTTCCGATAAAACATACAGAGAATGGTTTCAACGCTTTAAACCTGGTGATTTTGATGTGGAGGACAAACAGCGTTTTGGACGGCCAAGAGTATTCGAAGACGAAGAATTGAAGGAATTGGTGAATGAAGACCCATGTCAAACGCAAACACAACTTGCAGAAACATTAAATGTTGCTCCGTCTGTTATTTCCGATCGTTTGAAAGCGTTGGGAAAGATCTACAAGGAAGGAAAATGGGTCCCGTATGAACTGAAGTCAAGAGACGTTGAAAGGCGAAAAAGCATCTGCGAAATATTGCTTTCTAGGCAACAAAAAAAGGGGTTTTTGCATCGTATTGTCACTGGGGATAAAAAATGGATATATTTTGACAACCTCAAACAGCGAAAAACCATTTGCGACCCTGGCCAACCCTTAGCATCGTCGCCAAAGCGGAATATCCACGGAAAGAAGGCGATGCTCTGTATTTGGTAGGATCAGAAGGGTGTGGTGTACCATAAGCTGTTGAAATCTAGTCAGTCACAGGGGATCTCTACCGAGAACAAATGATCCGTTTGAGCCGAGCATTGCACGAAAAACGATCAGAATATGAAACCAAACAGCATAAAGTGATTTTGCTTCATGACAACGCTCGACCGCACGTCACAAAACCTGTGAAGGAAAGGTTAGAAGCACTTTGCTGGGAAGTGCTACCCCATGCGGCTTATTCACCAGACTGTGCCCCTTCCGACTACCACTTGTTTCGGTCGATGGCACACGCACAGAGCAGCGCTTCAACTCTTATGAGGACGTCGAAAAATGGGTCACTGGATAGCCTCCAAAGATGAGTCATTCTTTCGCCGCAAAATCCGTTTGCTGCCCGAAAGATGGGAAAAAGTCATCGCTAACGATGGACAATATTTTGATTGATGTACTTTTTCATTTTGTTTCTTAAATAAAGCCATACTTTTTCAAAAAAACGGACGGAACTTTCCGATAGACTTAATACTTAATAAAAAATTACTTAATTATAGTGTCCCTATACATATACTACATACAGCAATTATGCGATCAAAATGAGAAACTGCATTTCATCAGCCTGCACATTGACTTTCGTACCGGATGATGTGAGCCATAATTGCGGCGCTGTGGTATAACTAGCAAATTTTGCTTGGCAATTAACGTATTAATGAATAATACGACTAACGAAAATTTTTCAATAAATTTTATCAATTTATATTGAATGCTAATCACATACAGTAACATACAGTATATAAAATAAATTAGTACGCTTATAGTAATGTACTAATTTATTTTGATATATACTGTAAGATATTTATCTAAGTTTTTGATTCTGGTCATTATAATTTACTTCTGTAAAAGAAAACCAAAAGTTTTAATTGTTTCTAAATTACCTGAGTGCTCCTACGAAACAATGCTATTGCTTTGTTGAAGTCATCAGTCTTACGAGGATCAACATTCTCTTTCATCTGTGTATCAGGACTCAACTGCAGAATTTTTGAACTCTTTTCCTTTGCATAATCCAATTCTCTTTTACTGTCAATAATCTCGTTGCTTGAATCATCGATGCTCTTTCTTGATTCGCTACAATTGTCATTTAATGAGGATACATCATAATTACGTGATGGCGAACCGGGTGGACTACCAATGAAGAACACTTTGTGTATATTAAACTCAGAAGATACAGGTATTGTGGTATATCTTCTACCTGTATTGTTGATCGTTATCGTGTTATGTTTCATAATAGGGATTGAGTATCTTCGCGATTCTTGTGAAGAACATATGTTTTTAGCCAAAATACATTGATCTGACTTTTTGCATGATGACGTAGTCCGTGGTTCTTGAAGCATTGACTTTGTATCGTAATATTTATGTTTAACATTACGATCTAAATCTTTATATCCCGGCGTATCAGAAATATAGTTGCTTCTATCACTATGGGAACTCGTTAATAAAGCATAAAATATCTGCGTGGAATTGGAATCTTGAGCAGAACAAGGTCTTTTATATTGATGCGTGGAAATGAAGTCATCGGTATGAATAGTTTTCATAGAATGGCGGCGTTCCGAACTAACAATACATTTCAGTTTAATCATGTCTAACGAAGTTGGATTTTGCTTTATGGTAGGCATATCTACTGTTAATAATTCTTTAGAGGTTTTTAGGACCTTAGACTTCTTCTGGTGGTACAAAGTGGTATCATCATGTGGTGATAATGGCAACGGCGATAACGAGCAGCATTGGCCGCTTGAACATGATTTATCCTTCGTGAGAGTCGAGTAAGTGGAGGAACTATTAGCTTCCATTAGAATTTCTTTGTAACACTGCGTCATTTCCGCTGTCGTGGACATATATCTAATTCTTGCGTACGGTTGTAACGGAGGGAAAGTCTGT
This sequence comes from Ooceraea biroi, assembly GCF_003672135.1. Taxonomy (NCBI): domain Eukaryota; kingdom Metazoa; phylum Arthropoda; class Insecta; order Hymenoptera; family Formicidae; genus Ooceraea; species Ooceraea biroi. Next base: position 7,815,156 of record NC_039511.1, read on the forward strand.
TGCCGCGCGAGTTGTTTGGCTTGCATGTTGGGCTTATTTTCTGATTGCAGAATTGTATTTAATCGTGAGGCTTCGGTATTGCTAGTAATGCTGGCTATACTTGTTTCTGGCAAAAGATTCTCTGTGCTGACCGGTCTCTCGAAAACACTGGCATTCGACAATTCAACGATACTGTTTTTAGAGGACAACAAAGATATAGTATTAGGTTCTAATAAACTTTGCTCTTCTAGCTTCAACAAAACATTCTTCGCCTTGATTTTCTCAATTGGCAAACTTTCTCTCCTAATAACTTGACGTGGAGTCAATGATTTTGATACGCTTAGAGGTATAGAATGACGTCTGTCAACGCGATTAAGTCCAATCTGATCTGGAAATGTCTGTATTCGCGTTGTTTGCACTGTAAAAGCAGTCGATATTAGTAAATCAATATTGCTTGAATCTTCATCGATGTTTATGGATGTTTCTTCACCTGAGCTAGTGGTATCTTCATTTTCATTTAACTTTGATATCTCAGTTTCCGTTTCTTCGACCGCTTCTTGACTAAGCAAAGTTTCCCATCTTTTTTGATTCGCTTTTAAATATTCCATTAATGACACGCTGAGACCATCACTGAGAAAACGATGCCATTCTACATAGAGAGGAGTAACGACGTGTTTAAAAAAGCCAGCCTGGATTTTTGGAATACTAGTACTGTGCCGATCGCATAACGGTGTCACAGGAAGATTTAAACGACGTTCATAATCGCCTTGCCTAAAGAATTCTTCACAAACTTTGTAAGACCATTTTCTAGATATGTTCCATGGTCTACATGGGTTAGAAATGTCAGCACATTTTAGCGCAATTTGTAAAATAAAATGACGGTCTTCAGCACGCTTCATTTCGAGAGAATTGTTGCCTAAATAATCCTGTAATGTGAAATAATTAATTTAAATAATCTATGTAGAAACTAATTTAATGATACGCACCCTGAAACGCGTGAGAAACTCTTGCTGTCTTGTAATATCTGTCGCTAAAATTAGTGACTTGATATGCCGTTCAAGTTCCAGTCTTATATTTTCTTGTAATTGTGCTGATACACCACTTTCTAAAAGGCATCCAATGGCTGATCTCCAATGATGATTTTCAAGAACCGAAGTGTTCTGAAAGTTGTTAAGGGTTGATTTGAAAATACTTATTTTTTTTAATTAGAAATGATTTATTATATAAGTAATTATATATATATACTATACACTCAACCCTCCTATAACACATGTTACGTCGCAGTTACGTGATTGAATGATTCTCCTTTTTGGGTCAATGCATTAAAGCAATTTACCTGGGGATGGAGTGTGCAGGTTGCAGTAAGATATCTAATTCGATTATGAATCTTGTACGGGTGGAAGTATGAGGTATGAATCTGGGATTGTTATTTCTTTCCTATCAAGACCAAACAATTCCTGGAGTCGATAAATCACGCGTCGCGGATCGTCCTTACGGAAGTCGGAGTATTTATATTCAATGGTTATTTCGCAGAGGCTATACGGATGTTCGTTTATTAATATTTTGTTAATTTCTAAAGCTTCTAATTTTTGCAAGACAGAGAACGGGTCTTTGTTATTGGAGAAAGCAAGACGAATCTGATAGCGAAGTTTCTGAAGAGACGGCGTGCTCGTGCTTTAGGAATAGAATTGAGGCGGTGATTGAAGCAAAGGGAAGCTACATAGAATAAAAGAACTCTAGAAGGATCCCTTAACTTAAATATAAAAGCATTTCTTCGTACCTTTATATTTTTTCTACAATAAACGACTTTTTCAATAAAACATTTTCATGTCCGTATTCTAGTAACGCACCCTGTATATAAAATAACGTTGCAGGAAGTTTCATGAAAAACTATTAGTTCTTTGTGTGCACGGGAAGCAAGTGCTTAGTCCCTCGTAATCTTTTTATGGTCACAGCGCGTGTGAGACCCAGGCGTATTTTTGCACCGTTTATTATTGCCTGTCGAAACATTTTGACATCTGGATTCGAGATCGGTTCGAAACCCTGCAGGAGGAAACCCTAAAGGATGAGTTTTTACTGTGACGTAATACACGATTAATTTGTTCCGCGTTTCGAAACCGTGTTAAGCGAAACCTAGAACTAATATAAATTAGGGGAATGCGTTCCGCATTATATCGAAACAATGTTTTTGGAGTGCCATGCTATATCGAAATCGTGTTGAAGGAAACTTAGAAATACGTAATACAAATCCAAGGAATTTATTTTAAGTATTTTTAATGATTTTAAGAGTTCATACATTAAACCAAAAATAAAATAAACAAAAATTCAATATTTTTGTAAAACTAAAAAATACAAATTCCAGCAATAATAAGGACTTGTTAGAAATTAAACACTTTATTAATTTTCATCATCACTATCTTCTAAAATCACTATTCGGCTAACTTTTTTCTTTTAATGGGCTGAAGGTCCTCATCACTTACATTTTAATTATTAAGTCCAACTGAAGTAGTTATAGATATCAATGCGTTCTTACTTTGTAATTGCCAAATTTCTTGATAAGGAGGTAAGCAGCTTTGCAGGTCCCTTTAACTATGTACTACTGAAGGATCTTTTTTAATCAAATAAAATTTTAATTTTCTGTCCAAATCTATCCCTCCTCCCCTTTAGACATTTAAACTTAAATTTACAACCGATTCATCGTTCATGTTTTCGAACTTATCATCTATCGCATTTGAGGTGGGCATATCTATACATTTGATCAATTCCTTTTCATTTAAAGTTTGTTCTTGAAATAGTTCTTCCACATCTTGAATGTTCAAGTCTGCAAGTCTTTCACCGCCTAAATAAGAAGCAGCGTTTACTATTCGGGTATGTTCTACATCTGCAAGTGAGATAGCATCTTTTCTCTGGACCATTTGGAGCAACAGAGCTTTCCAACAATCATTAAGTTGATGATTTTATTTCCTTGCGACGATATAGTTTTAACACAATTCAAAATAAAAAATTCTTTCCATATCTGAATAAGTGTTTCATTTTCGCCATTTTCTATTCTATTGAAAATTGTTTCAAACGATTGGCGTATGTATTATAGTAAGTCTTGAAAGTGTATGATTCCTTGATTGGGTTATGTTCCCATTGACTGTCACGCATGTTTCTGCCCTATATCTCACAAAAATTACACATTCTTTCAAATAGACCTGGCTGGTCTGAGATTTGTTGACATGCATTGAAAACCGCAATTTTGCAGTGTTTGTACGTCACTGACGGATGTTAAATTCACCGAGGTTTTTAAGTGTGTTAATAGCCAAAAATCTAAGGGATTCAGATCCGGGGATCGAACAGGCCAAACTACTGAACTTCTACGATCCATTCGATTGGATCAATCCATTGCTCATTAAGTACCTGGATTAAATGTTGCCAGATGTGATGATATGAAGAAAATGAAACGGGGAACTTCAGCATGCATGCTGAACCACATTCGTTGCCTTTGAAGGAGAGGTATTTCCTCCAGGATAGTAAACAATTCGTTTGACAAAACATGGTAATAGATAGTACCTGTTAAGCTATTCGGTAGAATGCAAGATTCTATCGCCAACAATTCCTGCCCAGACGTTAACCCTTTCGTGCCTGGTGGTACATATATGTACCAGTCTTTCAAAACTTCATATCTTCCCCAAAAATAAAGATAGCGATTTTTTCTGGGCTTATTTTAAAGATAAAGGATAAGACTGTTTTAAAAAATCAACACCTTTATGACTTTCACTATTTGATCTCCATACCTCATCAAAAAGTGAAAAATACATATATCTTCCGTAAAAATGAAGATAACGGGTTCTTTCTAGATTCATTTTGAAGATCAACATGAGGGTTATGAAAAAAATCAGTACTTAATTTCAGAATGGTGGATCCAATATGGCGGACCAAAGTGCTATCTTTTATTAGATTTGAATAAAACTCATTTTTCAACAACTGATAAGAAGTATCTATGAAAACAACTAATATTTCAAATCAGCGACCCCAAAAATTATTAGAATATAAATTTCATTCAAATCTAAAAAAATTTTATATCTTGGTCCGCTATATTGGATCCGCCATTTCGAATTTTAAAATTTTACTACAAATTCATAATCAGCAACATTAAAAACTTTTAGTAAGATGTGAATTAGATGCAAATTGTGCCTACAAAACAATCAGGCACGAAAGTGTTAATACATAACCGATGCTGATGTCTGAATTCTTCAATCGCATGCGGATTTTCATTTGACCAAACATACATACAGGGTCGTCACTAGAATCCGGACATGAAAATGTTTGATCGAAAAAGTCGTTCGTTTATTTTAGAAAAAATATAAAGATACGAGGAAATGCTCTCATATTTAAGTTAAGAGATCCTTCTAGAATTCTTTTTTTCTATATAGCTTCCCTTTGCTTCAATAACCGCCTCAATTCTATTTCTAAAGCGCGAGCACGCCGTTTTCAATTGGGCCTTTTCCATGGTCGCGAATGCCACCTTAATAGCGGTCCGGAGGGGTACCTGGATTTTTTGGTAACCCTCTCGATTACGCTCTACACGTAGTAATTGAGAGGGTTTAGTTCGGGGCTATTAGGAAATCAGAAGTCCTCGGACCAGAACATGTCCACATTGTCGGAAAGCCAGTTCTACACCAAATGCCTCGAGCAACGAGCACCTGTTGAACCTTGAGGACGTAGGACGTGTACCTGAGGTCCTCATGAGCGATCCGATGGTGGAGTCGCTCACTCTCAAGACGGCTGCTAATTTCCTGAGTGAAGTTTCTGGACCTTCTGAAATGAGGTTTTGGACTCTTTGGATAAGTTCTGGAGTCCGTGTCGCCTTCTCTCTCACTTGTATCTTTTTCGCTGCGGTGAAGGAGCTTTCCTCAGACTTCTCTAAGGCCGCATATCTCTGGGTAACATCATACGCCGTCGACCTAAGGTATCCGAAGAAGTTTATTATCTCACTCGGCGTCCTTTCAGCGCGAAGACCTTCAATCGCTGCTCTCGAGTTAAATTCTGAGCTGATTGACTCGGCCATTTTGAGGTTAATAACGTCTTACCCACGTTTCTGGCCTACTTTAGCGTCAATTGCCACCTACTGCTGAACTCAAATATAGCGGAAAATTCAAATTTATCAAGATTCTAATGACGCACCCTGTATTATGGAAATTGACTAGTCTATTTCTTGTGAAGCTCACCTCATCAGTAAATAAAATGTTCGCTAGGAAATGTGTATCTTTAACACATTTTCGTAAAAGCTGTTGATAGAACACTAATCTGGCGTGGTAATCTGATGGTCTAAAAGCTCGTTGAATATGATATAGGAACAGTAATTGCTCATGAAGAATTGATTGACAAATCGAATTGAGGGGACAAGAGGATAACTGATGCCTTCAGCTGCTATTCTTCTTACACTTGTTCTAGGATCTTCTTCCATTCTTTTCAATATCCGTTCCTCCATATCAGGAGTACAAACTGAGTGAGACTGGCGATCTGTTACTCGTGATGTTAAAGATCCCGTTCCTACAAGTCGCTAAAAAAGATTGCTGAATAACTTTTAAGATGGTATCCTGCGTGTTGGATATTTTTCAACGTTGAAGAGAGCATACGCTTCCCGGTTGCTAAACCATAACAAAATATCACATCCACCATTTCTTGTGTGGAATAATAGGCTTCCATTATATTTGTTCACTGATTAAACTGCACACTTTATTGAGAGAGCAATAATTTTATTGCTCCTCCTTAATCTCATACTGATACCTACATCCTACAAACCGAATATTATTATAACCCAATGTTACTATAGTAACACTAGTAAATACTCTTTTATTTACTGCATTGTAGAGATAACATGATTACGAGGGTGGTTTGAAACGTCCGTGCAAAGTCAGAGAGATGACACCACTGGTACGTATCGAGGTTATTTTCAGTTAGTAGCATCTCTTGGAAGAACACATCAAGTTTCAGCTAGATCGATCTATTTCTGTGTTTGGCGTTCGTTTGAATCGAGTGATTTCCGAAAAATGGATGTAAAAGAATTTTGTGTTGATTTCGTGTATGCGTTGAGGCGTCGTTTCGTCACTGTGGACAAAACATGGATACACCACTACATGCCTGAGACTAAGGAACAGTCTAAACAAGGAGTTGCCAGCGGGGAGTCTGCACCAAAGAAAGCGAAGACCGTTCCTTCGGCCGGGAAGGTTATGGCGACTGTCTTTTGGGATTCGCAAGGAATCTCCATCGACTATATGGAAAAGGGTAAAACTATTACAGATGCATGTTATTCATCGTTATTGGACCGTTTGAAAACCGAACTGCAAGAAAAACGTTCACGATTATCCCACAAAAAGGTTCTTTTCCATCTCGACAATGCACCAGCTCACTCCTCTGGAGTTGTGGCCGCAAAATTGATGGAGTTAAGGTTCCAACTGGTTCCGCATCCCCCCTATTCTCCAGATTTGGCTCCCTCGGACTACTATTTCTTCTTCGAAGAAATGGCTACCAGGAAGGAGATTTTATTCAAACGAGGAGGTGATTGCGGAAACGAATGCCTATTTTGCAGAGATGGACCAATCCTATTATTCGAAAGGGATCAACAAACTGGAACAGCGTTGGACGAAGTGTGTAAACCTTAAAGAAGACTACGTTGAAAACTAAAAAAGGTTTACTCCAAAAAATTAAGTAGTTTTCATTTTTGCACGGACTTTTCAAACCATCCTCGTAATAAGAAAAGGACAAAGAGCTCAAATAGAAAATTATCTTGTATTTTCGAAGATATTAATTGTAGAACCCATGTTAATTAGACTTTTTTCTTGTTTTGATTAATATTATCTGCTCTCAAAATATGTGACCCTTTTTTTAACACCCTTTATATGAATGGAAAGGTACTGAGTTGTATTTTACGAAAAACAATATCATAATGATTTGTTCCATTAGGTCGAAGCGTGGCATAGTAGACAGCGCACTAGCCTACAAAGCCTACAAAGTATATATGTGAACAATCTAAGTGCGCAACACATGTATATATGAGACATCGCTAATGTCCGGGAGACCGGATATGGCACATAAAGAAGAAGATTTGTTCCTAAAAGTATATTTAATCGACGAGGTGAAGTTAGGTGATTTTTATACTTTTATCAAACGAATATTCTGTGTAATTGTATCGTATTCTCCGTTAAAAATAATAAACTGTCTATGGCGTTGACTTCGAAGTATTAAGGTGCCTTTAGATGGGAGCATCGAGCGTCAAACACACGTGCGCAGCACTCTTGCGCAGGATTCAAAACAGCCAAATTGCAGCTTCTTGACGCTAATAGTGCCAAATAGTGGTAATACAATGTCGAGTCACAAGAATTTACTCCACGCCGAGGTAAATAAAATATATTCTACATGAAAAATAATATATTAATATATAATAGATGTTAATATATAATATATAAATTATAGAATTACGCAATTGACAGCATATATTAGAACTTAACCAAACATTAAGTAAACTAACCAAACATTAAGAAAATAATTGGCATAACATACACAGTCGTGGTTGAACAAATTATTTTTATTACTTTTCGCCGTGCACACTCCACACGTCATATCCGATTCTTATATAGAAAGTACATTGTTATAAATAATACTCATGTTATATTTATAAAATAGTTATGTCAATTATTTTCTTAATGTTTGGTTAAGTTCTAATATATGCTGTCAATTGCGTAATTCTATAATTTATATATTATATATTAACATCTATTATATATTAATAAATTATTTTTCATGTAGAATATATTTTATTTACCTCGGCGTGGAGTAAATTCTTGTGACTCGACATTGTATTACTACTATTTGGCACTATTAGCGTCAAGAAGCTGCAATTTGGCTGTTTTGAATCCTGCGTAAGAGTGCTGCGCACGTGTGTTTGACGCTCGACGCTTGACGCTCGATGCTCCCATCTAAAGGCACCTTTAGGACTAATTACAATAATAATATTGAAAATGCAAAATGGTGGGATTAACAATTATGGCTACATACAGCTGAAATGGATAATATTTGCATGTTTCTGAATAAAAATCGGGTATATAAATGACAAATAATATAATCAACATATATTCATTTATAATTCAGTTATAATCACGAGAACGTGTCTCCATTACTGCATAAACAAGAAATTAATATTTATCTATTTATAAAAAATATTATTTTATTATGACTTGTGGGTAAAATATTATATTATTATTATATCATTAATATATTAATATATTATAAAGTAATATTTAGTATATATTACAAGGAAATTTAAAAAAAAAATTTGTTGATACGAAATGACTTGCTTTTCGAACGTTACAACCATACTGATTGTGAGTGAACGTAACCTAGAAGTTTCAACACGTTTTAGCGTCGTGCATATTAAAGCTGCTATATGGAAGGATGTGTAGTAGGGATGTGTAGGTTGTTTTCCTTCCCGGTTCCAACCCCCACTCCTCACCGTTTAGAAATGTTGGCATGTATTTCGAACGGACTGGGTAAATGTAACTCAGAAGTATATTTGAGGGTTATGTATACAAGAAGAATTTCCTGTTCATGTCAACAAAAACAGTGTGATGGAAACATTCGTGCTGTATAAGGGTTGTCCAAGTTTATTAAGCCATACTATATGGAAACCGTGTAAGAATGTATAAGAATATCGTGTTATAGCAGGACTGTTGCAATTTTTGCACCGTGTTATACCGAAATCATGTTTTCAGAGTACCGTGTTATAATAAGAGGGTTGAGTGTATGAGTAATAATAAGTAAAAAGTAAACAGAAAAGATTATAGCTAATAAGATTTAGATAAAAATTAAAATGTTATATTCAAAATATTACCATTTTGGTAAACCTCGACAAAAGGGGAATCAGCTCCTATGATCTTGACCTTGACACATATTATAGAGGTCACTCCTCTGAGTAACCCGCAAAAAGTTTTATTCGTCGTTCGTTGTTTATTAAAAGGTATTAACAAAAGAAGTTTCAGAGTTTCGCATGAATGTTTAGCTGTGCACGCTAAGCAAGAACTTGACCTTGACATATATTATAGAAGTCATCGTCCCAAGTAATTTGTAGAAGGTTTTACCCGTCGTTATTTATTAAAAGGTATTAACAAAAGAAGTTTCATGGTTTCGCATGATTTTTTAACTGTGCATGCTAAGCAAGAACGTGACCTTGACATATATTATAAAGGTCATCGTCCCGAGTAATTTGTAGAAGGTTTTAGCCGTCGCTCGTTGTTTATTAAAAAGCTATTAATAAAAAACTTTAATAATATTGCACGCATTTTCAGCTATCTATGTAAAAAGAGGAGTTAGTTTCTTTATCTATACATATAAAATCCCTATTCTGTCTGTCGTTGAATTGATCGGGTACTTCCCGACATGCTAGAAACACCAAATTTCGCATGGTGATAGGGATTCACCCCCAGGTAATGGGAAAATTCTTGAAATCTTTAATTTCAACAATGATAACGCCTGGCGTAGACAGGTGTTTCCCTAGTAGTGTATAAATTTGCAGATTCCAGTGTGTTTGCTGTGTGGGTGGGGCTCCGCCTGTACTTTCATCCCACAAAAACCTGTGTAACCTACTCTAATCTAACTTAACCCGTAACTCCTCCTTTCGCGTAGATAGTTGCAAATCTGCAAATCTATACAGGATCCCTAGATATGAATAGCGAAGGGGCTTTGCCCCTCCTCCTGCACCCCTCCCCGCAAAACCTAACCTTACCTAACCTAACCCAACCTACTCCAACTTCTCCTTTCGCATATACAGCTAAAAATTCATGCAATATCATTAAACGTTTTTGTTAATAACTTTTTAACTCCTTCAGGGGCACTCTACTTACATTGCTACAATTTTATTATTGTTGCTCTTACAATTTGGCCATAATAATCGTACCTTTTTATTTTTCTGACTTCTAATTAATTGTCCTTTAAGTTTTATTAATATTTTTATTTATTATAGTAATTAACAATTATTATGAACAATTGAAGTTGAGAAAATAACGTTTTTTTCATTTTAATTCGTCCCTGATGACACAAATGAAGATAGAAAGCTAAAAAAAATTACTGAATATACATGATACCTCCTACTATCATATATAATTTTTGCAAATTTTGTTGCAGGTTCAATGTTTTATAAATAAACAATTATATATTTTTGCGAAATAAACGAGAAATGTGGACCTTGCTCAAAATATATATTGAAAAAATATTACAAGTTGAAGTTTTTACTTTCAAAATCATGATATATATATAAATAATATATATTGAGATAAATATAATACAAGAATATATACAGTGGAAGTTACACGGTCGGATTTAAAGCTCTTGTATGTATGTGTGTGTTTGTGTGTCTGTGTGCGCGCGCGCATAGCAGGCATCTTATCTCCTTGGGTTGCTTGATTTATGTGAGTTCCTTTGCCTTTCACATTTTTGACGCATTTTCACCAGAATTCTTCGCATCAATGCAACAAATGTTAAAAATCTTTACCTTCTTGTTGTAAACATAATTGTAAAGTTAGGTTAGGTTATCCCAAGATGCCTGCGCGCACACACAGGCATACACACGCGCGCGCACACACACATACACACACTTGACGTGTAAATCCAACCGTGCTCCACGCGATACACCTTGAGTAATGCTGATGGTCGGCGGTACTATAACTTTCAAATCTCATAATTCGAATAGTACTTTACGGAAAAATACTTTATTATAGTATTTTGGAACGTTTTCAGGCTAAGCTACAAGAATGTGCAATAAAAAATAGGGAGTTCCCTTTAAAAAAACAAAGTTGACCTTCACATGACCTTGGCACTTACACCCAAAGACAAACCAATGGTACCATCTTATGTTTCTCTCGAAAAGAAACAACTTTTATTTAAAACATTTTTTCTATAATGCGTACTTTCAGAGATAACAGCTTGTAACACTTTAGGTGGGACACCCTGTATATACTAATGTAAAACATTTGGAATCTTTTATCTTACTTCTGTAAGTGTGATAGGTCATTTCAATAGTATTTTTTCCGTTGATTACGAATCTGAAAACAAATATTCATTCATCCATCACACTACGTTTCTGAAAAAACGGGCTCAAAAAGTAAAAAAGCGGCGGTCATAATGGATCTGCCATATTGAATTTTTCAAATATGACTTCAGATTCATAATCAGCGATCAGAAAAACATAGAACTACATATTTTCACAAAATCTACCGAGCTGTCTAATTGTATCCCTGAAAGTTAATAAACAACGAGTAAACAACGACAGCTTAAAACCTTCTGGAAATTACTCAGGACGATAACATCTATAATATATGTCAAAGTTAAGTTCTTGTGTGGATAGTGGAAAATTCATCCAAAATCTTCTTTTGTTAATAACGTTTTAATAAACAGCAAGTGATGGCTAAAAGTTGCAGAAGGTTGATCAGGTAGATGGCCTCTATAATATATGTTAAGTTCAAGGTCGTAGGAGGTAGGTCCCCTTTTGTCAAGGTTTATCATATAATTAAAGTTAATTTTTTAAATATAATATAAAATATTCTTGTATATACAGGGTGTCCCAGACTTACCGTATCACTGCTTCAGAGTAGACTCCTGATGTCATTCCAAGACGAAAGTTCCTCTTGCAAAATGTCGAGGGTGGCGTAGTTTCAGCGTTATAATGGATTGAAGATATCCTATCCATGTACAGACTTTTCCCTTGTTCAGTGACAGCGGGTCGAAGGGACCTCGCGCATCGCGCACCGATCAATTCGATCTTAATTTTTCGCGAGGTTTTCGCGCGTTACCGTCCGACTTTCTGCGATATCGGCAGTATGATTGTCAAGAAAAAACGAACCGATCGCTTATTATATTGCACGAAATCGCGATACACGCGGAACTATCAAAACATACGTGAAGTGCGGCGCGCTCCCGCGATGACAGAAAACCAGCCGTCCCTGAACGCGGAAAAATTCTGTACATGGATAGGATATCTTCAACCCTTTATAGTGCCAAAACTACGCCATCCTTGACATTTTACCAGAGGAACTTTCGTCTTGGAATGACATCAGGAGTCTACCCTGAACCGGTGATACGGTAGGTCTGGGACACCCTGTATGTATGATCACATAATAGATATAGCTATTTATTTTCTTTTTCTCGTTTTACTTTTCTCTCTTTCCTTTCTTCTACTATATATATATAATGAAATAAACAACATAGTCTAGATGTTCAAGTCTTTCCATGATTTTGTATGATTCTACCTTACAATATAATATCTTATAATGTAATAATAGAACAATTATCATTGCAATTTTCAATAATTTATCTAATATTATAATTTATATTATAAATATTGTTACCTTATAAAGTGCAGCTAAATGATTACTTGTCGCGACCAGAAACGGCTGATTGACACCAGGATGATCTAGGTCGTGCGTTACAGCTGCTATTAAGGAAGCCATAATTTCTACCTTGGTAACATGTATTTGAATCTGTAAATTTACAGCTTGTTAAATAATGTCATTCCATCTTAAAATAATGAGATTATTGAAGGCAATCTACATAATAACAGAAATCTGCAGGATTCAAAAATATTTATTTGCAAGACTACATTAATGTTACCTTTTTTTCTTGAAGGAAGCAATGCATTGCCTGAGTGACGTCCGCCGCATGTATACTGTTATGGTAAGGATTTGTGCCATGATAACCTTCCTCGATGAAAGCTTTGATAAAACATTATTAGATTACTAAGTCATAATAATAGAAATGATATTAATAATTTCACTTATTAAATTTTACTTTCTTCTATTTCTATTTTATCCTTTATCTTTTATCTATGATTTGATAACAACGAGAAAAAACCGTAATACATTATAATTAATATAAGCATATAAATATAATTATATACTATTATACAAATCATATAATACAAATAACATAACATAATATCAACAATATATAACAAGTGTAGTTATTCGCCAGGTAATTCTAATTCAAAGTAATAATTATCGCGGACACTGGCAACGTCTGATGGACGGACAGAATTATTATTACAATAGCTGCAAGCCAACAAATTCGTTGGACATAACTGCAGTTACTTTTACTCCCCTCCCCCCCCCCCTACCCGCCGACTATGCGCCAACATATCGTTAGATGATTATTACTTTGAATTAGAATTACCTGGCGAATAACTACACTTGTTATTGACACACACCGCGCGTACAAGGTGTTTATATGGTTCGTTGTGAGAAGATATCATCACATGCCTCAAGTGGTCGAGTTGGTTAAGACGCCTGGCGATTAAAGCAAAAAAATGACCTCCGACAAACTGAGACGCCAACTTCACGCAGCGTCTCACTTTGTCCTACGACATTTTCGTAATCAGTAACTGTTAGAAATTAAAAGCCTTATAGTTCTACATGAGTTCTAAGAAGAGTTCTACCTTCTAAAACAAAAAAAATTAAAATGAAATAAAGACTAGCGACTTGCTTATCTATATACATCGAGGTGAGACGCCAGTAGATTTTCAAGAGTTCTGCTTATTCTAAAACAGTTCTCGTATAGTTCCGGACATGTACAATGCCTTTCCAAAGAGTTCTGATAGGAACAACGATTAGAAAATGTTTTAAAAAATTATTTCGCCCGAAGAGTGGACGCTTTCGACTTTACCAGTGAGACGCTGGACGATTTTCAAGAGTTCTGCTTATTTTAAAACAGTTCTCGTATAGTTCGGGACATGTACAATGCCTTTCCAAAGAGTTCTGATAGGAACAACGAGTAGAAAATTTTTTTTTAAATTTAGGTAAAGTTGAAAACGTCCACTCTTCGGGCGAAATAATTTTAATCAAAATATTCAAATATTCTATGAGCCGCGCGCGTTGATCATTACCGACCCAGCGGAGAAGTCACGTCGATAAATCAAGATTTCTACTATGACCCAGTGATTCAATGCACTGCAGTGTACATGTCCGGAACTATACGAGAACTGTTTTAGAATAAGCAGAACTCTCACGACGGCGTCTCACCTCGATGTATATAGATAAGTAAGTCGCTAGTCTTTATTTCATTTTAATTATTTTTTTTTGCTTTTAGAAGATAGAACTCTTCTTAGAACTCATGTAAAACTATAAGGCTTTTAATTTAACAGTTATTGATTACGAAAATGTCGTAGGACAAAGTGAGACGCTGCGTGAAGTTGGCGTCTCAGTTTGTCGGAGGTCATTTTTTTGCTTTAATCGCCAGAACTATTTGTTTAAACTATCAAGAACTCTAGAACTATTGAAAATAAAGCCAGAACTCTTAATTATATGTGAGTTCCCATGAAATGATATGCCAGCTTCACACACACACATATAACTATTCTCAGATACTTTTTTTAGATATAATTTAATATTAGCAAATAGGATTCAAAGACATAATTGTTTCTGCATATTACATATATATTACATATATAATGCATATTACATAGTATATATTATAACACATAGTGTATATACAGGGTGTTTCATTTTATTCGCCCCAGAAAAATATCTCGAACAATATGAAAGATATGGGAAAACGTTTCAGACAAACGTTGTTTAGTTCGAAGTGGAACATAAAATGGTGCCATTAGTGTGACCTTGAGTGAACGTGCCAAGATCATATGGAATTCAACTTTGTTTTCTAAAATGGAACTCCCTATTTTTCATTGCAAATTCTTATAACTTACATCGAGAGCTTTTCAAAACACTATGAGTAAGTATTTTTTTAAGAAGTACTTTTCGAGTTACAAGGTTTGAAAGTTACAATTTCGCCGGCATTAGCCTTACCCAAGATTGATCTAAACAGTGAGGGCAAGACCTAAAATTGATCCGGCCAGTGAAGGTTGGGTCTTGCCTTCACTGTTCAGATCAATCTTGGGTAAGGCTAATGCCGGCGAAATTGTAACTTTCAAGCCTTGTAACTCGAAAAGTACTTCAGAAAATAATACTTATATACAGGGTGTTTCCTAAGTAAGTAGACAAACTTAAGGAGGATATTCCTTGGCTTATTTTAAGAAGAAAAGGTCATATAAACATATGTCCTAAACTGCTTTGTTTTCCAAAAAAAGTACATCACTGTTTTCGTTCACTTTTCGGATAGCGTGCTTTTGCAGTACGAGTCAACAGTGGTGGGGATGGAGTGGGGATGGTCAATTTTTGAACAGGAAGTTTGCCAATCGATGGATCGGTCGAGGTACTCAAAGACCAAACCATTTATGGCCTGCAAGATCCCCAGACTTAAATCCAGTAGATTTTTTTCTATGGGGACAGCTTAAATCTTTAGTTTACGCTACACCTATTCAAAATGAAGAAGATCTCAGAAATCGCATAATAGATGGATGTGAAAGAATATGTAACACTCCAGGTATTTTTGAGCGTGTACGTCAATCAATGGAAAGGAGAGTTGAGGCGTGTATCATGGCTGCAGGTGGACATTTTCAGCAGTTACTGTGATGTTATTATTTTTCTTTTTAGTTACTATTTTCTTTTTCGTTATAATTTTTCTTTTTGGTTACTATTGTTTTTCATTTGTTTCATTTGCAATAACACAAACTGTTCTATAATAAACGAAAAGTGAACGAAAACAGTGATGTACTTTTTTTGGAAAACAAAGCAGTTTAGGACATATGTTTATATGACCTTTTCTTCTTAAAATAAGCCAAGGAATATCCTCCTTAAGTTTGTATACTTACTTAGGAAATACCCTGTATAATAAAAATACTTATAAGTAAACATACTTATAAATAAAAATACTTATAAATAAAAATACTAATACATAAAAATACTTATAAAAATAATTATTATAGTGTTTTGAAAAGCTCTCGATGTAAGTTACAAGAATATGTAATGAAAAATAGGGAGTTCCATTTAAAAAAACAAAGTTGAATATGTCCTTGGCACGTCCACTCAAAAAAACCAAATCAATGACACCATATCTTGTCTCCCTTCGATCTGACCAACTTTTGTCTGAAACATTTTTCGATATCTTTTATATTTTTCGTAATATTTGCTTGGGGCGATTAAAATGAAACACCCTCTCTCTCTCTCTCCCGCACTCTCTCTCTCCCGCCCTCTCTCTCCCGCCCTCTCTCTCTCCCGCCCTCTCTCTCTCCCGCCCTCTCTCTCTCCCGCCCTCTCTCTCCCGCTCTCTCTCTTCCGCTCTCTCTCCCATTCTCCTCTCTCTCTCTTTTTCTCTGTCTCTGTGCGTGCGCTCTGTGCGTGCGTGCGTGCGTGCGTGCGTGCGTGCGTGCGTGCGTGTGCGTGTGCGTGCGTGCGCGCGCGTTTCTGATTTAAAGCTAAATTATGTCTGCTTGAATTCTTGAATTTTGTACAATCATGAATTTTAGGGTTAAATTTTTTCGTCGTCCATATGATATTTGATAAGACCATTTTACGCGTTATTATTCTCTATTTCTTCAGATTCTGAGGTACTTACAAGTAAAGCTACCCAAGTGGTACACTCCGATTTTTTTTTCAAATTTGGCACAAATGTAGAACTTTGATATTATTTATATGTATTATGATTTTGAAAAATATTTGACCCATATTTTTTCATTTGGACTCTAAAGCGGTTTTAAGGGTAGTTATTACCCTTCCAATTTTCACCCCCCTACATCAATAAGTACATAAAAATATATAAGAAACAAAATTTAATGCAAAATATATTTTTCTGGATTGCTAATCGTGAATGTGAAGTCAGATTTGCAAAATTATTTGTTTAAATAATAAATTGTTTCAACAAAATAGCAAAAAAGGTGAAAAAATACAGTATAGTGATATTTGTTATAAGAGTTAATATATTATAAGAGTAAGTGATACTTAAATATGGCGTCAAATTTGTAAAATGCATTGCTTTAAATTATTCAAACAATAAACAGTTCAAACAAATCAGAAAGAAGATTGAAAAACATTGAAGTGTGTTTTAATGGCTTAAATTATAGAGGATTTTGGAGTTGTTCATTACATGTGTTGTTGACATAAAGATTCTCTTATAATATTGTTATATAAAACCTATTTATTACAGTAAGGAAACAAAATGTGAAGTACAGTATTACTAGATTTTTAATAATTTTATTTGCAAATAAAATTGTCACATTCGGTATTAAAAACTCGTTCCCTGCCGAAGCAGAAAATAATCAAGAATGAGATGGCGAGTGCCTATGCTATGTTTTTCTTTTAGTGTTTCCTTCCAACGTAAATATATTCTAAATGTTATGAGCTTTTGCTTCTATATATATATAACCTAATAGAAATATTATATGTCAACAACATATGTAATCAACAACTCCAAAATCTATATAATTTAAGCCGCTACAACACACTTCAATGTTTTTAATCTTCTTTCTGATTTGTTTGAACCGTTTATGGTTCGAATAATTTAAAGCAATGCATTTTACAAATTTAACGCCATATTTAAGTATCACTTACTCTTATAATATATTAACTCTTATAACAAACGTCATTATATTGTATTTTTTCACCTTTTGCTATTTTGTTGAAACAATTTATTATTTAATCAAATAATTTTGCAAATTTGACTTCACATTCACAATTAGCGATCCAGAAAAATATATTTTGCATTAAATTTTTCTTATATATTTTTATTGTACTTATTGATATAGGAGGGTGAAAATTGGAAGGGTAATAACTACCCTTAAAACCGCTTTAGAGCCTAAATGTAAAAATATGGGTCAAATATTTTTCAAAATTCTACATTTGTGCCAAATTTGAAAAAAATCGGAGTGTACCACTTGGATAGGTTTACTTGTTAGTACATTTAATCGCCTTTTTTTACGAGGTGCTATTTTTATATGCGATTCGTTTTCATTGCAGCTATCCGAATCAGTTTCTGATTCATCTGATATGTTGAACAGTTGCAGCTTTCTCAGGTTTCTAGAAACCATTTTGAGAAGGCCAGAACCTAAACCATTTATTGAGATGAAAAGCAAATTAGGATACTTTTAAAGCTGGCGCCAGACTATGCGCGATTCGTAATTCGCGATTCGTGATTCGTGATTTGTAGAGATTCATTGGAAATTCGGAAAAATTCGTTATTCGTCAGTGTAAACTTTCCACACTATTTGCAATTTGCAGTATTATTCATACTTCGAATGGATTGATTCGGAATGATTCGCGTCCTTTGAGTTTCGTCAAACCGTTCAGCTAGCGAATCAGTGCGAATAACGAATCGCACATGACAAATCGACGAATTTTCCTTCCACACTATTCACAAATATACGAATTACGAATCGCGCATAGTCTGGCGCTAGCTTAAGAAATAAGGATACTTTTAGAAAGCAGACAGACGTACTAGTACAAAAATCCTTCGAACTTCTTTTTCCTAAAGTTTGTATTATTCTTGTTAACTACCTATTGCTCTGTGACTCTTAAAATTGATTCGAAATACAGAAGACAAACAAATTATTTGAAAGAAGGAATAAACCACGATTCGAGTCATACAAATATGACTCGAATCGTGGTTTATTCCTTCTTTCAAATAATTTGCGCGGCACTACTATCCACAAATTAGTTCGCGAATGCCATTGGCAGCGCCGGCTGTAGCCGACGTTCGTCTCTGCGGGTCGCTTCGTGGATGTCGGCTGTAGCTGGCGTTAGGAGCAAAAAAGTTAAAAAGCAAAATTCTTTTAATAGAATTGATATAAAATTAAAAATTTTAAATTTTAAATTCATAAGTTTTGTGTGTGTGTGTGTGTGTGTGCGCGTGCGCGTGCGTGTGTGCGTGTGTGAGATAAAGAAACGAAAAGATGTATTGAAAACGCAATATATAATACATCTAACTCAATTTCTTTGGTTTAATAGACAGAATTGTTTGCTGAATCTATTAATAACTATAAAAATAAATATTAAAAATAAAATTAAAGTACTTTTAATAGTGTACGAATTTGCATAATATATTATGCTAGCTTTATATAAAATCCTCCACATAACATATAACTTCTGAATCCTAAACTAATAGGATATTTATCATTTTTGAATATGCTTACCAAATAACTTCCATACTGTTACAACATCTAAATTAAAATGTTGTAAAAGTCCGTACCAATAAAACAGATGCACGCATAATACTGGCAGTGAACGACCTGAAAATCAAACAGAATTACATTACGTATAACAGATAATATAACATATAATGTGTCCAGCGAAAGAACGTTATCGGAGCAGACGAAAACGCGTCTGTTCCGTGCAGATCTCCTCCCTAGAGACCTCCCACTATACCGCGATACAAGCGCGTTAATGCTATTATACACGCCACCACTACGCCACGCTATCCCCACTTCGTCCGCCTATGCGCAGACGGATAACGTTCTCTCGCTGGACGCAGTATATATAGACTTTGATGATATTTTCTCATTCTGAATATAATATAAATCTAATATACAGGGTACTCCCGGATTAAATGGCCAAACTGAAAATATAGATTCAGAATCTCAAAACAAAACAAAATTTTCCTCTGGAAATATGCTCGCAAACGCTTCGTTCAAGAGATATTGACTTCTGAAGTTCGGATACTTGTTGATGGGTTTTGATCGAAATGCTGTAATATGACGGCGCATTCACGGCGAACAGCAGTAGCATTTGCTTATGGTGCGAACAAAAACCTGTAAATGATCGTTGATCTTCGAAACAAAAAAAAGAGACAACACAGCTCCGTTCATTTATACCAAATAATCATTAGCAGTGATGTCAGAAATAGAATGCGGTAGCATGCGGTAACATTGGGTGGGGGATGGAGTGGGGATGGTTTCGCCATCTAGCTATGAAAGTAACTGAGTTACTTAGAGAAATAATAGCCATATTTGATCAACTATTGAGTCGCTTGAAATCGAGACGCCAATTCGAAGCCCGTAAATGGCAGCGCGAGGAATCGTCTAACGATTATTGTCACAACCAGATACGCACACAAGTGATGAACTCACTCAGCGAAGTGCTGAGCGCACACGTACGCGGTTCTCGCTTGATGTGTCATCCCCTCCACTATTTTTTTTTATTAGCCAATAGGCATGCTTCGATCCGAAGATCATACAGCGAATGACTATACCGATCATCTCCTTCACTATCGTGAGCCGTGAGCCGCGGCTGCCATCTGGCACTTCTGGTCACAACAAAGTCATTCTAGGTAATTGAGTGCCTATAGCCGACGAAGATGCTCGACCATGTTTGAACCATCATTGAAGGGATTCTGATTATTAGCCTACAAAACCAGGCTCGCATGCATTCATTTCCAAGAACTGATAAAAGCTTTTCAAGAAATGAAGCTGATCATATCCGAGTGTGGATTGATGCGAAGGGAGGCTCCAAGCTCAAACTTCGCAGCAATATTGAACAATTCACAGCGACAACGAGCAAGGAGGAGGTAACCGATAAAATCTTATTCCGTTAGAACTTTAAAATGTTACGAGTGTGATGGAACCATTTATTACGCGAAAGATTGCGAAAATCTTGCAAGCAAAGTCGAGATAAGTTATCCATCAAAAGGCCACTGCCGAAGAAGAAAAGCGGAAGTCGGTAGGTGGAATCGATAGACGACACGGACAACATCTCCGAAACATTTGAGTCATCGGAGAAAGACGACAATGGAGAGGGGAGATCGCGGTCTTCAGATCGCGGATTTTAAAATGGTTTTTATGGTGTATAGTACTCTAGCAGAAGGGTACTTGAGCAAAGCGATAGGTTCAGTTGTTTCCGAGAAAAAATGATGGACATAAAATCCCTTATCGGGTTCGTAAGACTGGGTCAGTGAGAAATCGGGGTAGCTAGGATGCTTAATCTTCTAGCTACCACGCTGCCGACCCATGTTCGATCTCCGCCACTGGCATAACTTTTTTCCATTTTTTGTATGCAATCTGGCTAAAAATGTTTATTTCTGTGAAATAAAGTTAATTTAATAAAAAATTATCTGTTTTCTTTAAAGTTAACGTTTTCGAAAGGCAACTTTTTAAATTATATTTAATCATGAAACTCTGGACATAATTTTTATTGAAGGAACGTACAGTTATTATTGTAAACACTATACCCGATATAAAATAAAACAAATAAAACGCCATTATTTAAAAATAATTCCATTTTAGTGGATATTACAAGAATGAATATTAAAATTTATCTATCATAGTCAAAGACATAAAACTGAAGGGACAGAAACCGTTAGCACTTATCTGATCCAACTAGGTATACAAGTTTTCTGATCAGGGCGTTATGAAATCAAGTGAAAATTTATGCACCCAACAAAATTATAATAAATAAAATATTTATTTTTAATTATAATATAATAATTTTCAAATAGTAGAGTTTCATTTGTTTTATTTCGGATATATTATATATCGGATAGTGTTTACAAAATTACGTTAGTGTAAATAAAAGTATTTGTTACGGAAGAATTTGTTACGTATGCCATTGAAAGAAAGAATAAATATAAAATAATATACTTAAACGATACATGAATCAGTTTTTTATTTGAAGAATAATACACATATTGGGACTTCCGTTTCCGGTATGTACGCGAGGAGAATATGTCAATTATGGAGAGTTTTTAATAAGGAGTGAAAGGAAGGTAGAATAGGCGAGAATAAGTGTGCAAAAAAGAGAAGATGAATGTAAAAGCGTAAGTGAGTGGAGAATGTTGAAAAGAGAGAGGCTGAAGGAATATAAAGAAATAAAGAGATGGAGAAGTTTGATAGTGCGGCAAGGAATGTAGTGAACATAGAGGAAATAAGACAGGATAATGAGGCATAGAGAGCACTAGGAGAAAAGTTAATGGAAGGGAAGAAAATGAGAGAAAGAGAGGCGGGAGTTTAGCAGATATAGAGCAGTTTTTGAGACAAAGAAGAAAAAGGATGAAGGAAGGAGAAAGAGATAAGGAAGATATAGATCTTTGGGACAGTACAAAAAGAGTCCAAATTAAGTGTCCATTTGCATTGCGTCCAATTGAACTGTGTGCACAATTTCGTGTTCATTTGCACCGTGTCCAAGTACACCACTTCCGATAGAGGAGATAGAAAAGAAGGTAACGGAATGATAGTCAAGTAAAGGAAGGGAGGAAAAAAGAGTAGAGGAAGAGAGAGAATTAAAGGTTAAGATAAAAAGCAATGAAGAGAAGATTGGAATTAAAGAAGAGAAGAGAGAGGTAAAGGAGGAAGAAAAAAAAGAGAAGCGGTGGGATAATTAGTAAGAGATATAGAGGTGGGAGTAAATGTGGAGGATATCAAAAAAATAGGAAATCTACAGGAAAAGAGAAAGGAATTATAGTTAGTGAGATTAGGGAGTAAGGAGCAAAAGAGGGAAGTTATGAGAAAGAAGAAGTTGCTGAAAGGGAAAAAAGAGAGAAAGAGAATCATGGATGACCTGACGTGAAAAGAGAGAAAGATGAAAGACGGAAATAATGAGAAGGGAGGAAAGAATGAAGAAAAGAGTGTGGACAACTTAGGGAAAAATAAGAATTGATGGAGACTGGTGGATTTGGTGGAAGAGTTATTAAGAGATGGAAGAAGGAAGATGAGAAAAGAGCAGGTACAGGGAGAAGTTGGGAGAGAAAATAGAGGCTGAGAGGAGGAAGAAGGATAGGGTGGAGGAAGGTGCAGGGGAAGATAATAGAGAGAGGAATAAGAGGGGGTAGAAAATATGTTTCTAAAATGTTGTAACAGTGCACCCTAAATTGCACCGTTTCCGGTGAACATCGGCCGAATACCGCCCGATTACACGCTAATTGGGCGAAGACCAGAGCGCGATGCGCCCATATTAAGTACAAGCAGCCAAGCGGCCTCGCGATCCAACCGAAGGCCGCCGATGGCGGCCGGAGATAGCCGAATGCAACGCGCCAAAAATAATACGCGAAGAAGACGCCGCACAGCATGACGCTAGCGTGCGCGCCTCCGTGTTTACTTCACAAAACCTCATTCGAGGAAAATAACCCCGCTGGGTATAAAAAGGCGATGAATCCTCAAATTTAGAGATTCGATCACCAGCCGGCCTTCTGAGCAGATCCGCTCATAAGACCAGCAAGTTTGAATCGCTTTCCGAATCGGCGACAAGTATTGGGGTGAAGTGTTGTTCGTCTTAATCGAGCGTTCTCTATCAGTCGCATCTCGCATCCGATACGATCGTCTCCGTGACTTGTCCGAGGTGGAGAGTTCATCGCCTCCACCAAGCGTTCTTGGCCAGTCACCTCTGGCAATCCGCTATAAAGAGTGGTCGTTACGCCGGACTTCGGTCTGGTCATACATTTAAAGATATACCGTCCTCCACCGCGCGCAGCGTTGACCGCCTGTATATCTGTGGATCCAACCATAACGCTATCATTGCGACCGACGCAGCGAAGGCGTCGATTCACCAGCCCACCAACAGGTACGATACACGCGAGCATTGTACAGTGGGCAGAACCACTTCGAGCCTTTAATACATTCAAGGAGTTAAAATAGGCTTCGAGAACCAGCACAGTTATAGGTGTACAAAGAAATTATATTTTAAGTGTCTTAATACATATAAACAAACGAACGTTTCGGTCCCTTTCTTTGGGCCATCTTCAGCGCAAATATATAACGTCAGATATAAACAAAAATAAATTACAAGTAAAACGTGAGAAACTCAGTCGCATCTTCTGCAGGTCTTGTTAGGTAGTTATTCTAAACCATCGTAATAGTAATCATGCAGCAATTATGAAATCAAAACTTTAGTAGACAAAAAAGCTGCATGATTAAATAATATTTGCATTAAATAATATTTAATGCAAAATACTTGGCGCTGCTAGACCTCGCCAGCGCCTAGCATCTCATCTGCGCTCCTTACACGCCTACTAAAGCTCAAGCCGTTTGTTTACATATCAAATTCATATAAAAAGAAGTTTAACAAATTTCACGCGTTTAATACTAAAGGCTAAACTTAATACTAAATATTAAATTGCTTAATACTAAATACTAAACGCTGAAAGAGAGAAAGAGATTTCTTGTAATACTCGGTCTAGCAGCGCCAAGTATTTTGCATTAAATATTATTTAATCAATCAAAGTTTTATATTTTTTGAAAGTAGTTGTATAACAACTTTTCAAGACAATATATACATACTAGTAAAATAGCCTGTCTACGCCAGATAGTCCCTGGACCGAAATTTAAGATTTCAAGAATTTTTCCATTTCCTGGGGATGAACCCCTATCACCATGCGAAATTTGGTGTTTCTAGCATGTCGGGAAGTACCCGATCAATTCAACGACAGAATAGGGATTTTATATATATAGATAGATTCTCTTTGTAATTGGTAAGATACTACCACTTGGTTTTTTTAAAATTGTTGTACAATAATTAATTTTCGAGGTAATACATCCTCTTTGCAATTGGCGCAATTTGAGGATCTCATAAATTTTTTTATAAAATACTATAAAATAATAATATTTAAAGACAATTAGAACTACTATCGCTTGGATTGGAATAGGATCATTGAATGAGAATATAAAGGTACATATTACTTGGTTTAATATTTTTTTTTAATTAAAGAAACTACCACATTGGTTTTTTCGAGCACATACCACGCGCATACTTGGCGCCCTTTTTTACTTTTTTTTTAAAAAGGTAATTTTATCGAGATAAAGATTAACGAAGAGATCATCAACAATATCCGATGTACTGATGACACGGTGTTACTGGCGGATAGTATGGAGGACTTACAGTTTCTTGTTGATAGGGTGTCATACACTAGCCGCGAGTACGGTTTGGACATTAATATTGAAAAAATTAAGTACATGATAATTACCAAATCCACCGTTCGGCCAACTGCTCTTCATGTCAATGGACTTCCAATCGAGCGAGTATCGGGGTTCAATTACCTAGGATGCAACATTAACGAGGACTGGGACCATTCTCAGGAGATCAGATGCCGAATTGAAAGGGCCAGAACGACATTTACATCTATAAAATCATTGTTTTGCTGCCGGGAGCTCAGCTTAACGTTAAAAAGGCGGATTCTCAGGAGTTATGTCTTCTCCACTCTACTATACGGTGTGGAGGCATGAACTTTGACAGAAATCACTGAGAGGAGGATTGAAGCCTTCGAAATATGGCTCTACAGATGCATTTAAAGGATTTCATGGGTTGATCACATCATAACGAGGAGGTTCTTCGCAGAATGGGCTGTCAGCCTGAACTTGTGATGACAATCAAATAACGAAAGTTGAAGTACCTCGGCCATGTAATGAGACGATAAATACCGACTCTTGCAGGTCGCCATCCAGGGGAAGGTAGAGGGACGGCGAGGCCCGGGCAAGAGGAGAATTTCCTGGCTTGCTAACTTGAGGAAATGGTTTGGGGTTACATCAATGGAGCTTTTCTGGGTGGCAGCTAACAAAGTACGTATCGCCATGATGATAGCCAACGTCCGGACCGAATAAGGAAGAAAAAGAAAAAGAATCCTAACGTCTTGTCTCTTGGTCAGATCTACCCGCTCTCACTAACCCGTTCGAACCCTATCCTTCGACAAGCTGTCCGAGTTCGAGTTAAATAACAAAGGCAGGTCGTTTTAATGTTACGGGATTGGGAAATAAAGACAAGAAGGTTTGGAGTGGCCTTCATTTGGCCACAGTACAATTGGACACAGCCAATAAAATTAATCAAATCTAACCTAACCTAACCAAACTAAGCAATTTCATTGACTTATGTCCAATTGCATCGTGTCCAACTGAACCGCTCCCGAAGGTTTGAGTGAGGTTAAGAAAGGGAAAGAGGTAATAGTACTAATAGAAACATCGTTAGACGAGAAGGGTTAGAGAAAGATGAGGGAATGTGTGCCTATAGGGGATATAAATGGAGGATACAATGTGCTGGAAGAAGAAGTAAAAAAGAGATAGCTGAGGGGAATATTAAGTGGGAATTAGCATATAAAGGGGAAAGTTTAGAGACAAAGACGAAAAGGATAATAACAGGAACGGTTAGAGAAGTAGAGGAAGAAAAACGAAGGATTATGGGGAGGGTATATGTAAATGGAGATATGGAGAGAAAATTACAAGATTTGAGAGGCTAGATGAAGAAAAGGAAGCAGGAAGAAACATTGATAGGTAATGATTTTACTGTGAGGACGGGCAAAGAAAGGTAAAGGAGAAGAAAAGTGGAGGAAAGGAAGAGAGTCAATAAGAAGATCAAGGGATGAAAAAATTAACAAGGAAAGGAAAGTTTTGAATGAGTTCATAGAGGAAAGGGAATGGAGTATTTATAATGGGATGGTAAGAGGAGACGAGGGAGATGAATATACATATACAGGGAGTAGAGGAACGACAGTGATATAGATTATGTGATAAACGATGAGAGAGAGAGAGAGAGAGAGAGAGAGAGAGGGGGGGGGCAGTTTGATAGTTGGGAATAGAGTAGATTCAGATCAGCATCTATCAGAGATATTAATTAAAGAAGTAAGATAGAGAAAGAAAGAGTAGGGAAAAGAAGAATAGAGAGTAATGTGGAATGAAGAAGGAAGAGAAGCTTTCAGACAGAGGTTGAGAGGAGTGAAATTAGGACATAGTGAAGTACAGGAAGAATGGCAAAAAATAGAGGATAGAATTATAAGGGCGGTGGAAGGAATAAAAAGGGATAGAAAAGGTGGAATAGAAGAGGAGGGAATGAAGAGACGAAGAATGTAAGTTAATGAAGGACAGCGTGAGAAAAATGTTGAATGGAGAAAGGAGAGAGGACAGGAGATTGAGTATAAGAGACAGAAAAGATAAACAGATGTTAGGTATGAGAAAAAGAAAAAGAAAGAAAATGAAAAATGTGAAAAGAGCGCCAGAGATTAGAAGGATAAGGTGTGATAGATTATAAATAGGGAAAGAAAGAAGAGGAAGAAGGTGAATGAAGGGATAGAAATGGGTGAGTAGAAGGATTATTTCATGGAACTGTTAGGGAATGGGGAACAAGAATATTTAAGGGAATGAAGAGGGAAAGAGATAGAGATGAGGAAGAGAATTAGGAAGGAAGGAAATAGAAACAGTAGTTGGAGTATAAAAGATGAAAAGGCGGCAGGTGGACGGGATCCTTAATGAACTGTGGAAGTACAGAGGGGAGGAGAATGGGTATGGGAGTTTTGCAACAAGGAGGGGAGAGGGATGGTTAAAAGTTTGAGGATGGTAGTCCCAAAAAGAGAAGGGAGAAATGATAAAGGAATATAAAAAATAACGCTGATGCCGACGTTATACAAGGTGTATAAGTTGACATTAGCAGAAAGATTAAGGAAGGAAACGGAAGAGAAAGGGATAATTCCATACAATCAGGCAGGATTTCGGAAGAGAATGGGGTCTGGATATTGTGTATATACTGAATTACCAAATAAATAGGCAGGAAAAATGACAGCACTGTTTGTGGACTTAAAAGCTACTTTTGATTTGATGGATAGAGGAATATTGTTGGGGGTAATGAGGGAGAGAGAAATAAGAGAAGAGAACATACGAAGATACGAAAGTCTCTTTAGAGTCGGGTAAAGGTGGAAAGAAGATAAAAGAAAACTCTTGGACGGCGAGGGAGATGTTCTCTAAGTTCTTTAATGTTTAATATTTTGGTGGTGGAAGAATTGAGAAAAATGAATTGGGGAGAGATTAGGATAAGGGAGAGGAGATAGTGTATGCCCTGGCGTACGCGAATGGCGTGGTGTTGATAGCGGAAGAAGATGAAATAAGAAGCATGATGGAAAGGCTGAGAGAGCATTTGGAGAAGAAAAGATTGGTATTAAATACAAGGAAAAGAAAGATAATGAGATTTAGAAAAGGGGAAGAGAGAAAACTAATTTGAGGAGAGAAGAAAAAATAGAAGACGTCAAAGAATTTGTACTTATATAGTATATGCACTTCAAAAAAATGGTGACAAGAGGCGCATATTAGGGAGAGGATTAGAAGGGCGGCAGTGGTGATGGGACAAGTATGAGGGATAGGGAAAAGGAAATTTGGGAAGTACTGGGAAAAGAGAATATGGATGTTCAAAAAACTTACAAGGGGAACCCGGCAAGTGTGACTCACCGATTTCACTGAGTGTTTGTGGGTGTGTTGCACTCACTCATACTTATATTGTGCCAGAGCCGTAGGACCCACTATTCAAGCATTCTCGAGAAAATGATGGTGAAA
The DNA here is from genome assembly GCF_003672135.1 of Ooceraea biroi. Classification (NCBI taxonomy): domain Eukaryota; kingdom Metazoa; phylum Arthropoda; class Insecta; order Hymenoptera; family Formicidae; genus Ooceraea; species Ooceraea biroi. The sequence goes on from NC_039511.1 coordinate 7,843,279, forward strand.
GTTTTCGTAGTCACACTAATACTTATACAAAAGAGCGCTTGACAAGCTGGCGGCGTAGCGACGCAGATTAAAGCGTTGGCTGATACGCTCAAGGTCTCGAGTTCGAGCCTTAAAAGAGACTTTTTTTACATGTAACATTTATTATTTAAATCTTATACTTTTAAATTGTTATATACAGTTTATTATATAACAATTGTTATAGCATTTTGGAAAGTTTTTATTTTGATCACCTTATTTTTTGAAAATACGTATTGCAATCATATTCTGTATTTAATTTAATGTGTGTTCTTAATTATTCATATATATGTAACATATTACTCTTTTAAAATGTGTTTATTTTTCAAAGGAAATCGTTGTTTTCACAACGATCTCCAAATCCTTGGACGATCTTCCAACAGTTTTCTTGTTTTGTCTGTTGTTTGTGATCTCGGGTACAAAACCCTTTGTCTAACAGAAGGGTCGTAATAACGCAATCGTCCTTCAAATTGTACGTACTTTATATTCTGTAGAAGACTTTCGCATTTATATTATTGTGAATATGGATATTTTGAAACCGTCCACGAGTGCTAGTGTACAGGAAGAGGAGCAACAAGATTTGCAGTCTTTCCATGGTAAATTGTTAAAAAGTGCTTTGAAAGTATGTGAAAAACTGCTTGCGGAAAATAATTACATCACAGAGGAATCCGTGGAAGATCTCTCATCAGAAAAGGCAATAATTATGGACCACGAAATATATAATCGCATCGTTGATATGGTGAACGAGATGCATCTCGTTGAAGAGGAAGAACTAATACTTCCTTTAAGGCTCGAACTCGAGACCTCGAGCGTATCAACCAACGCTTTAATCTGCGTCGCTACGCCGCCAGCTTGTCAAGCGCTCTTTTGTATAAGTATTAGTGTGACTACGAAAACTTTCACCATCATTTTCTCGAGAATGCTTGAATAGTGGGTCCTACGGCTCTGGCACAATATAAGTATGAGTGAGTGCAACACACCCACAAACACTCACAAGTAAAACTACCCAAGTGCCACTCGCTGATTTTCTTGAAACTTTGCACACACGTAGTACATCGAAAAATATTAGACACGTGTCTTTTTATTTGTGTTAACGCATTTTAAGGTTAGAAAACGTATTCGAAAATTTAACACTCTATAGCACAATGGTAACGCTACTCCTGAGCGTTATTCTCTTACAGCTTTTACGACATTACTTTATTATGATTTCATTGTCTGAATGTTTGGTATTAATTTTACGAGATTCGGAATGGCAGATTCAAAATCGCGGACCGAAATCGCCGAATTTTCAAAAATTTATTCAAAATCAGTTTCGAAGAAGTGTTTTAGACCCGTGATTACGATTGTGGTAACAGTTATATCAATGTAGAGGTGGAGGATGAAAAATAGCAAATTCAATATGGTGCATCCAAAATGGCGGACTCAAATTCCAATTGGTTTAAATTAGTTTCAAAGACCATTTTTGTGGTGGTTTTCGAGGTGATTGTTTACAATGTTAATAGTAGTTTGAAAAAATTTCAAATTTCATAAACCTGTCTTCAGCAGATTAAATTGCTTAAAATTTCGTTAACTTGATTTGTTTGTTTCCGTCATTTGAAATATTGTCAAACTACTATTAACACTGTAAACAGTGATCTCGAAAACCACTATAAAGATGGTCTTTGAAACTAATTTAAAACAATTGGAATTTGGGTCCGCCATTTTGGATGCACCATATTGAATTTGCCATTTTTCATCCTCCACCTCTAGATTGATATAACTGTTACCACAATCGTAATCACGGGTCTAAAACACTTCTTCGAAACTGACTTTGAATAAAAGTTTTGAAAATTCTGCGATTTCGGTACGCGATTTTGAATCTCCCATTCCGAATCTCGTAAAATTAATGCCAAACATTCAGACAATGGCTGTGTTCAGCAGAAAAAGCTGCTTTGCAACCGTTGTAAAATTCGTGAATATGATTTGCGTATGCTTTTAGATTCAATCAAAATTAAGTGCATACGCCAATCAGATTCACGATTTTTACAACGGTTGCAAAGCAGCTTTTTCTGTCGAACGCAGCCAATAAAATCATAATAGAGTAATGTCGTAAAAGCTGTAAGAGAATAACGCTCAGAAGTAGCGTTAGTTACCATTGTGCTATAGAGTGTTAAATTTTCGAATGCGTTTTCTAACCTTAAAATGCGTTGTTAGCACAAATAAAAAGACACGTGTCTAATGTTTTTCGATGTACTACGTGTGTGCAAAGTTTCAAGAAAATCGGCGAGTAGCACTTGGTTAGTGTTACTTGTCAGTGAAATCGGTGAGTCACACTTGCCGGGTTCCCCTTGTTAGTATGGCTTGTGTTAAGCTATAGAGTGAAAATTTTGGGATACAAGGAGAAGAAAAAGATAAAAGCTCTAGAGGAGAGAGTTTTGAGATGGATATTAGAAATGGAAGGGGGGAAATTAGGATATCTTGCGAGAGAAGAATTGCGAATGAACAAGATAAGAGAGAAGAGAGGCAGAAGAGCATGGAAGTTTGAAGAAAGATTAGGAGAGGGAAAAAGGAAGGATAGCAAGGAAATGCTTGGAGGGAATTGTTGTGTATGATAGTGATGAAATATTTGCAAATGTTAGAGGTGACCAGCGATACTTGTTTTGACAATAGCGTGCAATTCGATGTATCGCGAGACTCGACCTAGAGTCAGTCCTTCGTTAGCTATCGTCTAATAAAGAGAGTTCCCCGACACTCAGCGTACTCAATAATAGCCTTGCCTACGTCCTATCTAAGAGAATAGTGAAGAAACATAAAACTGGCGATGAGGATACACGAAAAATTAAGCAGTACTAGTTTAAGTTTTTTATAAAGAGTCAGTATGGAAGGCAGTGATGGCACGAAACGTCATGTTGGGAACATTGGAGCCATTTGTCCCAGGCAACAACTTCGAGGAGTACCTGGAGCGGTTGCAACAATTTTTTATTCTGAACGAGATTCAGGATGAGAAGAAGGTATCGTTTTTAATCACATTTTTGGATCAAGACGCACACTCTATACTCAAGAAGGGGAAACCATGTCGGTCCGTCCGTCTACTAAAACGTATAATACATTAATAGACGTTTTAAAAGAACATTTTGCACTTGAAATAAACGTAATAGCGGAGCTTATAAAGGAGGGAGTAAAAAAGTCGCCATTTTCTGCCTAAAAGGAGAACCTGTAAAACATAATTTGCTGCCTTATTTGAGGTTGAAAGAAGAAGAAAACAATAGTCCTTTAACCAGGAAACTGCGGGAAATATTTTAAAAGTGATAATGAATGTTTTTAAAATAATTGCATTTAAGCAGTTTAATGAAAGATATAAAATCTTAAAACAAACTATATTTCTATTTAATGAAGTGGAGTATTTCTATACCATGAAATTATATAGAAATACTGTACAATATAACACGAGCGCATGCACCATGCTTAGCCTAACCAAGAGACAACGAACGAGCGGCGTTCATTCGGTAAACGCGAAGGACGTGGCGGTCACTGCCTCTATTTGTTACTTTTTATTGTTTTGTTAAAAATTTTTATTAAGCGACGCGGTAGCGTCGCCACGCCAAGTACATAATCAAAAATAAGGTTCCGAACAATGAGAGTCACTGTATAATATCGAGTGTTACCAATTTCATTGCATAAACGTCGCGCGCTACTAAGTAGCTTATCTGGAATTTATGCCATTTGACAGGTCATATCAACTTATGATTAAAATATCTTAGGAATTAAAGCCGTAATCAAAAATCTAACGGCACTTGTATAATAAAATGTGAATGCGAGCTTTCGATCGCGACCAGTTCGAATAAGATTGGTGCAGTCAATCCTGAGATATTATAATCGTACGTTAGAATCGTGACGTTCCGTTTTCCGTATTCTGGTTCAGACTCACGTACGTATGTTCGCACATACACATGCAAAGCGATTTTGTCCCTCAAGCTGCTGTTCACACATGCATGATTTAATTTATTATGAATTAAAAATGATTTTAATAATATATGGGAAATGTTTTATTTTACGATAAAGATATAAATCGTAAATACTATAAAAACATTATTAAAAAATTATTTAAAAAATTATTTAAAAACTTATTAAAAATTATTAAAAAATGTGATACATAGGAAATGTTTTATTTCACGATAAAGACATAAATTGCAAGTAATTGCAAGCAACATCATCGACGACGACGACGTTGCACCACATCGACGACGACGACAACAATAACGATGACGTTGCACCACGTCGATGACGACGATGACGACGACGACGATGACGTTGCACCACGTCGATGACGACAACGACGACGACGACCATGACGTTGATGTGATGCAACGTCGTCGTCGTTGTTGTCGCCGTCATCGACGTAGTGCAACGTCATCGTCTTCGTCGTTGACGTAGTGCAACGTCGTCGTTGTCGTCGGCGTGGTGCAACGTCGTCATCGTCATCGACGTGATGCAACATCGTCGTTGTTGTTGTCGCCGTTATCGATGTGGTGCAACGTCATATTAGTTAGTGAGAAACGGATTGACTGCACCAATACCACGAATTTCATTGCATAACGTCGAGCGCTACCACATTCATTGAATAAAATTATAAAACTCGTAAAAATGATTTATGTGAAAGTAAAGTTATATTGTTAAAGTTATAATAACAAATATTGTAAATCACATAGAGAAATTTTGTTAGCAAAAGAGAAAAAAGTATAAAATATATAAAAATATAAAATAAAAGTATAAAATATATAAAAATAATTTACATTATATAAAAATTAAAGGATTATTCTTAATAACACTTATTACAAATTGCATCGGAACGATGTACGTGTTAGCATGCAAAATAATTGATAATAAAACATATAAAAAGAAATTATGTAATACTAATTATATGTTCAAAAGAATGTAAAACTAAAATATAGTCAAATTTTTAAAATTTACAAAAAAGAGTGAGATCCCTAAAAAACCTTTTTAAAAAATATATATATATATACGCCAAGTACATAAAAACTCCCTACTGTCAAAACTCAAAACTAAATATGAAATCAATAATTAACTAGCCAAGTATCTAGAAGCAGTTTGAGTATTTTACCCAAACGTTTTCCATGCATACTCTCTTATCGCATGACGACATTGAAGTACTTGGCGTGCCCGAATCACATTAAAACGTTCTGTCCTACCTAAGAGACACAAAATCATTTGCGAGTCATTATTGAAAATCATGAAGATACAAGATACAATACAAATCAAGATATTATACAAATTTACAAGAATGCATGACCACTGCGATTCGGGCACGCCAAGTACTTCAATGTCGTCATGCGATAAGAGAGTATGCATGGAAAACGTTTGGGTAAAATACTCAAACTGCTTCTAGATACTTGACTAATTAATTATTGATTTCATATTTAGTTTTGAGTTTTGACAGTTGAGAGTTTTTATGTACTTGGCGTATATATTTTTTCTTTTTTTAAAAAGGTTGTTTAGGGATTTATATATTTTTAAAATATATTTTTTGATATATTTTTTAATATACTTTTTTGTACCTGCAGAATATTAAAATTATTATTTTAAAGATGATTATGATGAATCAGAAACCGGAAACTAAATATATTTTAAAAATATATAAATAAAAATATTTAACAAAATAACCAGGTTAGGTTTGATTAGGTTAGGTTAAATCACTTTCCTTCCTTCGTTCATATTCGTCGTTTATGTCTTTCAATATTCAAAATAACTACTATATTTTCGAAATTTTTTTGCTTGTCGTGGACAGCTGAAAATTCGTGCAAAATCATTAAACTTCTTTTTTAAATAACTTTTAGTAAACAACAACCGATGGCTAAAACCTTTTGAAGGTCACTCAGGAGGGTGACCTCTATAATACATGTCAAGGACAAAGATAGGAGGTGGGTACGTTAATCGGTAGATTTACCAAAAACATTTATAATCACTTTTAAAATATTTCTTGCAGTTTCCTGGTTAAAGGACTATTGTTTTCTTCTTCTTTCAACCTCAAATAAGGCAGCAAATCATGTTTTACAGGTTCCCCGTTTAGGCAGAAAATGGCGAGTTTTTGACTCCCTCCTTTCATAAAGAGGAGCAACAGGAAGGTCAGACTATTAGCGAGTATATAGTACAGTTAAAGGCAAGAGCTCAAACCTGTAATTTTGGATAATTTTTAGACGATGCATTAAGAGATAGACTGGTATTAGGTGAAAAAAAAATAGTCATTTGCAAGCGCAGTTATTGAAAAAGAAGGACTTAACATTTGAAAAAGCTTGTAGGATGGCTACCAGCTGGGAGTTGGAGGAACAAGAAATTAAGGCAAAAGAAGGAAGTTCATTGCAAGTTAATAGTATGCAGAAGAAAAAACAATTTAAACAGAAGATGAAACCAAAAGGAAATTTTACATGTGGCCGTTCCGGAGGAACGCATAAGGAGGAGCAGTGTTTTGCAAGAACATGGACCTGTAATAAATGCGGGAAAATCGGACATTTGGCAAAAAAATGTCGATCGGAACTAAAACAAGGATTCAGGAACCAGACTGGAAGGAAGAGAGAAGACAGGACTGGAGCCAGAGAGACAAGAAAATTAAGGAGGTATCAGAGCAAGATACGTTAGATTTAAATAAATTAGTAGAGACGGATACAAGTAGAAATCAAGCGGTTAAAGTCGAAGTTATAATCGAAGGTCGTAGTGTGTTGATGGAGATAGATACCGGAGCCTGTGCGACGGTGATTGGGGAATGTATGTATCGAAAATATTTTGCGAAAATATCGCTTGAACGTTGTACACAAAACTTATCTTCCGTTACTCCTGGCGAATTGATAAATATAGTTGGAAAGTGTTGGGTACAAGCTAGATTGCCTACTGTCACTGTTGAGACGAAATTACCAGTGTATATTATTAAAAGTAAAAAAGATTTTTATTCGTTATTAGATAGAGTTTGGTTAGATAAATTAGTGCCACAGTGAAGAGAGTTATATACAAAAGCAAACATTAAATCAATATCGGTTAAATCAGATAGCAATGTAAATGTAGAGTATTACATATAAAAGTGTCCGCAGTTAAGTTCTGTTAAACTAGGCCAAAGAATCAAACATTTTAAAGCGGAAATAATTTTGAAAGATTCGGTAAAACCTATTTTCCATAAAGTCTACACGTTACCGTATCAGTTACAAGAAAAGGTTGAGTTGGAGTTAGACCGATTATGTAAAGAGGGGATTTTAGTGCCGGTTAAGTATAGTGAGTGGGATAGTCCTGTAGTAGTCGTAAAAAAGCCGAATGGTGAAATTCGGATTTGCATGGATTGTAAAGTGACAATAAATCAATTTATATTGACTCATCACTATCCTTTACCACGCACTGATGATACCTTCGTAAAATTAGCAAACTGTAAATGGTTTTGCGTAATTGATCTAGTAGGAGCGTATCAGCAACTTCCAGTAGCTGAAAAATCGCAAGAGTTGTTGACGATAAATATAAGGGATACACATAAGGGATTGTATCGATATACAACATTATGTTTTGGAGTAGCATGTGCGCCGTCAATATTTCAATCAGTAATGGATAAAATATTAAAAGATATAGAAGGAGTATCTTGTTATATAGACGATATGTTCATTGGAGCAAAAACAAAAGGAGAATGTGAGCGTAAACTAAAGTTAGTACTAAGTAAGTTAGCCGAATATAATATACGTATAAATGTACCAAATGTGCATTTTTTCTAAATAAAATAGACTTTTTAGGACATACGATCACTCCTGAAGGCATAAAACCAAATATTAGTAAAGTTAGAGTCATTATAGAAGCACCGCACCCAGAAAATTTGAAATAATTACAATCATATTTGGACTTGTTAAATTATTATTCAAAGTTTATTCCAAACTTGTCAGCAGAATTGCACGTTTTGTATAAGTTGTTAAGAAAAGATACGATCTTTAAGTGGACAGCAGAATGTCAGGAAGTTTTTGAACACAGTAAAAAATTTTTGATACATCATAATGTATTAGAGATTTATGATCCAAAGAAACCTATTGTAGTGGCTGCAGATGCCAGTCCATATGGTATAGGAACACTTTTGTCACATATAGTCGATAATAAAGAAAAACCTGTGCTTTATGTATCAAGCACATTAAGTCCTGCGGAAAAAAATTATTCTCAATTACATAGGGAGGCGTTGGCAATTATTTTTGCATTAAAACAATTTCATAAATACATTTATGGGAAAAAATTTATATTATATACAGATGCGGAAGCATTGAAAGAAATTTTTAGTTCAAAGGAAGATACATCTTTAGTCGCGTGTGCTAGACTGCAACGCTGGGCAGTAACATTATCAATGTATGATTACGAGTTAAAATATAAAGTTGCGGCTAAAATGGCATACGTTGATGCTTTGTCAAGATTATCAATAAAACAATCAACAGATGTAGAAATTGATAAAATTAGTAGTATAGATGTGAGCGATAGTAAAATTGTAACGTCTGAAGCCGTAAGAAAAGCGATAGAAAAAGATGAAATTCTAAAAAAGGTGTATATGTATATAGGAAGTTTGGTTTAACTACAATATAAAAAAAGAAGATACTAGGTTAAATTATTATTATAAGTTGAGAGTAGACTTAGGCTTGGAAAACGAATGTATATATTTTAAAAATAGAATAGTTATACCAGAAATGTTAAAAGAAAAAGTTCTGCGAAATTTACATCAGAATCACGAAGGGATAGTAAGAACTAAAATGTTAGCGAGAGGAATTGTATGGTGGAAAAGAATGGATAAGGAGATTGAAAACATAAAATCTTGTGAAGTATGTAACTGTACGAGTAGAGTACCGAAAGAAAAAGTAGAATCTAAGTGGCCAGAAGTAAGAAAAGCATTCGAAAGAGTACATGTCGATTTATTTCATTTCGAAACGATAACTATTTGATTTTGGTTGATGCATACTTTAAATGTATAAATTTAAAATTATTGAGAAAAACAGATTCAAATGCTGTCATAAGTAAATTAGAAGGATTTTTAGTTATTTTGAGTTGCCAGCCGTTATTATATCTGATAATGGTCCACCATTCAATTCATATCAATTTTCAAGATTTGCGGGCGAGAAAAATATAAAATTGCTGAAGAGTCCAGTATATCATGCTCAGAGTAACGGACTTGCGGAGAGAGGTATGCAAACGGTAAAACAATATTTTAAAAAATTTATTGTAGATAACAAGCTACCAAAAGAATCAAGCTTGCAGAAAATATATAGATTCCGTTGTAATTACAATAATACTCCGTCAACCGTTACGGGGCAATCTCCAAATGAAATAATCTTAAATTATGTATCGAGATCGGAGATGAATATGCTAAACCCATTAGTTACTAAAGAAAAGCGTCCAATAATTACTAAGAAAAATAAGCGTACTGTTACGTTAAACGAAAGTAGCACGAGCAACAAAGAATTTAGCGTGGGAGAAAACATATTGTACAAAAATCATTTTAGAAGCTATTTTAAGTGGATACCGGGAAAAGTGATTAAGCAATTAAGTAAATATATTTACGTGATTGAAGTGAAAGGTAGCAAAACAACCGTGCATTGTAATCAATGTAAAGCGAGTCCTATCAAAGAAGTTTGATATTCAGATTCGAGGAAAGTACAAGATTTAGTATTATAAAATCAAGAAAGCGAAAAAGGCGATCTGAGTCAGAAAAACCAGTTATTGAGTTAAGACGTTCAAAAAGAGCTAGAACGTTGCCTAGAAGATATCCTGAATAATAATAGTAACTTTGGTTAGCCCAATTGATTTCTTGATAGAATACTTTTGTAATTAAGAGTTTATTTTGTGTTTATAAGTTGTAGGTAGTGCATTTACGATTGTTAGATATTTTATGAAAGTTTATGTTAAAAAAAGGGGAAAGTGTTATGCATGATAGTGATGAAATATTTGCGAACGTTAGAGGTGACCAGCGATACTTATTTTGACAATAGCGTGCGACTCGATGTATCACGAGACTCGACCTAGAGTCAGTCCTTCGTTAGCTATCGTCTAATAAAGGGTTCCCCGACACTCAGCGTACTCAATAATAGCCTTGCCTACGTCCTATCTAATAATAAGAGAATAGTGAAGAAACATAAAAGGGATATATAAGTACACCGTCTGTCCGGAAAGTAACAAGACTGATTTCTTGCAGAACGTACAAGTAGCGCTATTTGTCGGTCAACTGCTGAACTATTATGTAGTATAAACCTTCCTAAAGCGCGCCTAATGTTTTGCCGGTGTGAGAAGCAGTGCGTGATCAGTATTGTACAAGAGAAGTGAGTCCGTTCGTTTTCACTTATCACAATGAATGCGATGGAACAAAGAGCTGTTATCAAATTTCATGTTAAAATTGGTAAAACATCTACGGAAACGTTCGAGCTTATGTAGAAAGATTATGGTGAGTTTTGTTTAAGTCGTGCTAATGTTTTTGAGTAACATAAACGTTTTCGCGAAGGCCGAGAATCATTAGACGATGACTCGAGATCAAGGCGTCCAACTACGAGTTCACGCGAGGAGAATGTGGAAAGAGTGCGCAACTTCCTAGTCACTAATCGCCGTTTCTCGTGTAGAATGATAACAGATGAGCTGAAAATTGGTAAAACAGTTGTTCACGAAATTATCCGGAATGTTTTGAAGAAAAAGAAAGTGTGCGCGAAATTTGTCTCACATAGTTTGACATCCGAGCAAACAGAGCATCGCATGAACTGCTGTTGCGATTTCATTTCAATGGCCGCCGAGGACGATTCTTTCCTCAGTAAAATCATCACGGGCGACGAATCATTGTGCTTTCAATATGAACCCATTACAAAACGGCAAAGCACAGAATGGGTTGGCAAGGGATCACTGAGAGCCAAAGAAGTTCGAATGACCAAATCGAAAACAAAAGTGTTGCTCATCGCATTTTTCGACGCAGACGGCATTGTGCACTCTGAGTTTGTATCTCCAGGTACTACTATCAATGCTCAGTATTACCTAGGGGTCATGCAACGACTTTGCGATCGAATCCGGCGAGTTTGACCTGAACGATGGGCTCAGCGAGACTTTTTTGCTGCATGACAATGCGCCTGCCCACACGGCTGCACTCGTCATACAGTTTCTAGCGAAAAAACAGGTTCCAGTGATCGCCCACCCACCCTACTCACCGGATTTCGCTCCAGCGGACTTCTTTCTGTTTCTCCGCCTCAAATTACGAATAAAGCGAGAGCGATACGAGGATGTAATGGACATCCAACGTAACGTGACAACGGAATTGAAGGCGATTTCGAAACAAGATTTTCAGAACAGTTTCCAATGGTTGCGTGAACGAGCTCAGCGCTGTATTGATATCCAGGGGAATTATGTGGAACATTGTAATCGGTCGAATAATTAAAATATATTTTTTCTATTTTTACCAGCATCAGTTTTGTTACTTTCCGGACAGACGGTGTATGTAAAGAAATGTAGAATTATATGGCGTTGAAGGAGCAAAGAGAAAGAAAGCAATAGGAAACGGAAATCGAATATAGGAACGAATGCATGTGTGCGTACGGTGCGTGTGAGTGTGAGAGTACAGACACTGGCACGCGACCACACGATCACATAGAAATGTAGAAAAGAAGGATTACGTTGAGTTAGATTAAGTAAGTTTTTAAGTAGAATAAGAAAGTGTAGTAAATTATAACCTCAAGGAGATCAATAAAATTATCAATTAATAGAATCCTCTTTATTAACGGCCAAACTGGTCATACAAAAACTGCCGTCACTACGTTTCGACCAACAATTTTGGTCCTTTTCAAGTGACAAACTATCTATATAAAAATCGCTTTCTAAAAAATTACAATTTTGTTGTTCAATAAAATATATAAGAAGTAAAGATTTTCACAATTAAACCAACAACTTACTATCTTAATATATCATCAACGTATTTGAAGTATATCCTTACTTTAAAATCAAGCGAATTGATGCAATATGTCTCTAAGTCGTCCAGAACCAAATCAGCTAGTACAGGCGACAGTGGGGAACCCATAGGGCTCCCAAAAACGTGTTCATAGAACTGTCCGTCAAATTTAAAATATACAGGGTGTTTCTAAAAGGTCTGGTCAAACTTTAACCACAGATGCTACGTATCAAAACAAAGCAAAATGTCCATATAAATATGGGTCCGGAAATGCTCCCCTTCTGAGATAACACAAGATAAAGTCACTTCATAGGCTTCTTTGGCTCAATTACTGTAGTAATGTTTTTTTTGTTTCGTCGCGGAGAAAACCTGTGCCAGGTTCGATCCCGGCCTTGGGGGAGCGGGGGATATGGGGATTGTTACCACTCTAAAAATCCCGTCGTCGCCTGCCTCGAGCGAGTGGCGAAGGGACACCGGAATCTCTCACGAAAACGCCGTGAAGTCCGTCCTCGCCTACGGGGAGTGACGCCCAGTTGCGCACAGAATAAATTGGACACAACAGGTTTAGTGAATCGGACACGGACCCAATCGGACACAATAAGAAACGGACACAGTGATAATCGTACACAACGCTAATCGGACACAGTGGCAATCGGACACAGTAGGAAACGGATACACGATGGTTGCAAACGGACACAGTAGGAAACGAACACATGTTCCGTGACAGTTTCATTCTAATAAGGAAGAGTCAAAATTAGATGTAAACATTGCTTTATCTGGCAAAGTACATGCGTGGATACAGTGTGGATACTTTCCCAGTATAAACTTTCTTTAATATTATTAATTTTTTATACTAGGTAAGTATATGCTTGGGCTTCGCCCGTCACCTAGTACTCTTCCACATAAAAAAAAACTTTGGGGTAACCAAAAGTACTGCGTGGAAGTTACAATGTAGAACTTTGCTTTACGTGGAACCTCGCTTCATGTACTCTCAGCATATGCTTTCTAAATTTATTAAATATCGCACGTATGCGCAAAGTAAGCATGGTAGCATCGCTACGCCATATAAAGAAATAGAAATAGAAAAGTCCTTACAAGTAACATTTCCAGGTTAGGAAAACTGTCACGGAACATGTGTCCGTTTCCTACTGTGTCCGTTTACAACCATCGTGTGTCCGTTTCCTACTGTGTCCGATTGCAACCACCGTGTGTCCATTTCCTATTGTGTCCGATTGCAACCACTGTGTGTCCGTTTCCTACTGTGCGCAATTGGCACTGTGTCCGATTGACAATGTGTCCGATTACCACTGTATCCGATTAGCGTTGTGTACGATTATCACTGTGTCCGTTTCTTATTGTGTCCGATTGGGTCCGTGTCCGATTTACTAAATCTGTTGTGTCCGATTTATTCTGTGCGCAACTGGGCGTCACTCCCCGATTCTTAGAGTGATAAAAATCCCCATATCCCCCGCTCCCCCAAGGCCGGGATCGAACCTGGTGCAGGTTTTCTTCGCGACGAAACAAAAAAAAACATTACTACAGTAATTGAGCCAAAGAAGTCTATGAAGTGACTTTATCTTGTGTTATCTCAGAAGGGGAGCATTTCCGGACCCATAGTTATATGGACATTTTGCTTTGTTTTGATACGTAGCATCTGTGGTTAAAGTTTGACCAGACCTTTTAGAAACACCCTGTATAGAGCTCAAAACTAATTCTATAGCATATTTGAATTGGTTTAAATTAAACTTCGTGAATTTCGATATTAAATGCCATCTTTTATCAATTCCGTTTAACATTAATTCTGTAGGAATATTAGTAAACAATGATACAACGTCTAATGATACCAACAGTTCATCAGGTTCAATTCTTAACTTGTTAATTATGCATTAACGAATCTCCAACTGTCACCTATACCTGATTCAGGTTCAGGAACCGAATCTCTCAATATATTATGTAAATAATAAGCAACGTTATAAGTAGGACTACCTATTGCAGATACGATAATGCGAAGTGGATTGCCCGGTTTGTGAATTTTTGGCAATCCATAGCATCTAGATATATTAAAAGTCGAACTAAATAGTTGCATATACGTATGCTTGTCAATTAACTCATTTTCAAGCCAAGACTTAACTAAACCATTAAATTGCTGTTAAACGTTTTATTGGGTCTTTATGCAGGGTTTTATACGTGTTCTGATCGTCAAGCAGCTCCTTTATTTGATTCACATACCTCGATCTATTCAAAATCAGTGACTTGTCCCTTGTCCGCTTTTGTCACCATTATATCGTTATTATTTTTTAGAAACTTTCTTCAACATTGTTGAATAATTGGTTTTCGTATTTTTTCTAAGGTACATATATGCGCGCACAATTAACGCCGTGTCGTGAAAACCGTTGAAGAGTTTTTCTTTTTGTTCATTTTTCGTTTTCTTTTGTCTCCGGTCTACCGTTGGTAGTTAGTCGTCTTTCGTACTCGATCGAGCGCGTGTCGTAGTCGGTTGAGCGCGTGTCGTGTCAGACAAGTAATAAAGTCTATCTATTGCATCCTCAAGTTGACAAGTTCTTATCTTTCGCCACACCTAATCAAATTCTGCTAAGAAGTCCCAACATACATGACTCAAATAAATCGGTTATAAATCTGTCAATAAAGCCAATGTGTCATCTAAATATTAAGATATTTTTTAATGAGTTGCAAACTATGTCACGCACTATGTTTCTAATATCTTGTCAATTTGTAACATTTATATTCAAAATTCTTGATAACGTCGACAATAACATTCTCACGATCGATTTTGTTGTAACAATTAAAAGGCAAGGCGAATTTATCTCCCAAGCTTAAAACTTTTAAAACATCATCCAGGCTCGTCTTGTCGCTAATGTTAACAATCCATTTACTATTGTCAAGCGAAAACAATTTTCGTATAGTTTGTCACTTGAAAAGAACCGAAATTGTTGGTCAAAACGTAGTGATGGCAATTTTTGTATTGGCCAGTTTGGTCGTTAATAAAGAGGATTCTATGCATATCACTGGCGACTCAAAAGATTTATTGATAATTATCAAGTAATACATATTGCGAATATGATGCTATCGCAAAATGGACAAGGAAAACTTACAAGCACATACGAAAAAAACCGCAAGTTAAACTGTTTAACATATATAAGATACCATATATCAAGAGACACGGTAGTATCTCGCGTCAAGTATACGCGTAGCGCGAGACCGCACCGTAAATCTTTTACGCGAGTCGGCGAGCTGCGAGTATTATCAGATCTCAATAAGGGCTGAATTGATCAAGTTCTGAGTAAGCTCATTCGATAGCTTGGGTGTGATTTGCATAATAAAAGTGTTTTTATTTTTTTCGTTACGTGCCCTACGAGTGGAGATATTGTGACACAAAGTCGAAATCTCGAAATTTACACGTAAGAAACGTCGTCATGGTCGTCATTATAGCTACTATATAAAGGATAGCTGACTCGTCCGCTATATTGGAGCTCAAGCTTTGTTCGGTTGAACTTGTGACGTTATTTTTTAGGTGTGTTCCTTATTACTGAACTGCTGTACTAATTCAGAGTTTATCTTTTTTACTACACATTAAAAGGAAAAGGATAAACTCTGAACTAGTGCAGCAGTTCAGCAATAAAGAACAGACCTTTTATTACGTGGCAACTTAATTGTTTTGTAAAAATGACTGGCTGCTCGGCCCCAAATTGTTCAAACCACTTTAGGAATGGTTTTAAATTCTATAGATAAGTATTTTTATTTATTAGTAACAACAAAATGGGTAAGTATGCATTATAGGGGAGTCAGCTCCGATGACCTTGACCTTGACATATGTTGTCAACAGTACCCTCGCTGTTTAATAAATTATATGTTTGTATAAATTAAATAATTTGTTTAATGAATAAAGCCTCGGACACATACGCTCGTTAATGTTAGGCGACAGTTAAGTGCTCGTTTTCATCCCGCTTCGCGGAAGCGATATCCACATAAAATAAATAACAAAACTTTGGAGTGACCAAAAGTATTGCGTGGAAGTTGCAATATAGAATCTTGCTTTGCGTAGAACCTCGCTTGCTGAAAACACATGCAAAACTATTAAACTTCTTTTGTTAATAACTTTTTAATAAACAACGAGCGCCGGCTAAAACCTTTTGAAGGTCACTCAGGAGGGTCACTTGTATAATATATGTCAAGGTCAAGGTTATCGGAGCTGACTCCCCTATAATGCATAATTACTACAAAATGTAACGACAAATTTGTCTAACCTCACATCCTTCTTTTTACTTACATATATTTGTATTGACTATTTGTTAATTTGTTAGCTACTTATAATAAGCATATAATGTAATAATATAATATTATAATTAAGAAATATTCATTAACAAATAGTCAATACAAATATATGTAAGCAAACAGAAGGATGTGTGATTAAAAAAATTTGTCGTTACATTTTGTTGTTACTAATAAATAAAAATACTTACCTATAGAATTTAAAACCATTCCTAGAGTGGTTTGAACAATTTGGGGCCGAACAGCCAGTCATTTTTACAAAACAATTAAGTTACCACGTAATAAAAAGTAACGTCACAAGTTCACAACCGAACAAAGCTTGGGCTCCAATATGGCGGACGAGTCAGTTATCCTTGAGTGTATATCACTTGGACACAGTTCACTTGGACACGTTGCAAGTGGACACCGTTCATTTGGACGCCGAAAATTGCACACCGTTCACTTGGACACCGTGCACTTGGACACCGCTCAAATGGACACCGTTAACTTGCACACCGTGCAGTTGGACACAGAAAAATGCACACCGTTTACTTGGACACCGTTAATGTGTACATGTATCATTTGGACACAGAAAAATGCACACTGTGCAGTTGGACACCGTTCACTTGGACACCGTTCAATTGCGCACCGTGCAGTTGGACACGGAAAAATGGACATAGTTTGTTTGTGCGGGCACACACACACACCGAAGGGGGGTACGGGGGGCCTTCGCCCCCCCCCCTCGCAGGGTGTGTGGGTGGAAAACGCTTTTTTTCATGTCTTTCCGTGTCGAAATAAATGGTGTCCAACTGAACGGTGCGCAACTGAACGGTGTCCAAGTGAACGGTGTCCAAGTGAACGGTGTCCAAGTAAACGGTATCCAAGTGAACGGTGTCCAAGTGAACGGTGTCCAACTGCACAGTGTGCATTTTTCTGTGTCCAAATGATACATGTGCACATTAACGGTGTCCAAGTGAACGGTGTGCATTTTCTGTGTCCAACTGCACGGTGTGCAAGTTAACGGTGTCCATCTGCACGGTGTCCAAGTGCACGGTGTCCAAGTAAACGGTATGCAATTTTCGGTGTCCAAATGAACGGTGTCCACTTGCAACGTGTCCAAGTAAACTGTGTCCAACTGAGGCGCTCCCGCTATCCTTTATATAGTAGCTATAGTCATCATCGTCGTCATCGTCGACCACGAAATTGTTGTATGGTTGACACTTCTGCCGCGAGAGAGCGCTAGCGATATATCTAGATACTTTGTAGTTTATGGTTATAGATCGAGTGAGCGAACGAGAGAGTGAAAGAGCCAGCGACAGAGGGAGCGAGCAAGTGATTGAATGAGTGAATGAGAGTGAGTGAACAAGTGACGTGTGTGCGTGGTCAAAATTAGTGTCTCTAGTCAAAATGACGGAATCAATACGGTGGACGAAATTTTAAAAATCAAACGGATTGGCTTGAAACTTGTTATGCGGGAGTTTTTGAGGTCGCTGATTACGAATTCGAAGTCAAAAATACAAAATTTAAAATGGCGGAATCAATACAGCGGACAAAATTTAAAAAATCAAACGGATTGGCTTGAAACTTGTTACTCGGAAGTTTTTGAAGTCGCTGATTACGAATTTGAAGTCAAAAATACAAAATTCAAAATGGCGGAATCAATACAGCGGACGAAATTTTAAATTATGAATAGCACTAATATTCTAAACCAAATTTGCTTCCATTTATTATTATAAGTTAACACTACAAAATACATGATATCAGTACAAAACTACCTTTTTAAAAAAGGTAAAAAAAACCGCCAAGTATACGTACGCGTAGTTTATGCCTCGAAAAAGCCCAAATGGTAGTATATCATTCAAGGATCCTATTCCAATCCAAGCGTTGTTTTAATTCTCTTTAAATATTATTATAGTATTTTTTCACATAAAATGTATGAAATCTTCAAATTGCGCCAATTGCAGAGAGAATGTATTATCTCGAAAATTAATTATTGTACTATTTAAAAAAACCCAAGTGGTAGTATCTTATCAATTACAAAGAGAATATATGTATATATTGTCTTGAAAAATTATTGTTGTACAACTACTTTTAAAAAATAAAAACCAAGTGATACAAATCTTTTTATTGGCACTCAAGGATCTTCCTCTTCTAACCCAAGCGGTAGTAACTTTCATTTATCACTTGGATTTTAATTTTTTGAATTCTAACAATGGAAGGAATAGAAAACGCAATAGAAAAGAATAAAAGAAGTTACAGTACAAAATATAAAAATTTTATTGAAATTAAATAATATTTAGTTAGTGCAAAATACTTGGCGCTGCTAGACCGAGTATTATGAGAAATCTCTCTTTCCCTCTCTTCATCGTTTAGTGTTAAGTGTGCGTGCGTTTAATTTAGGTTTATATAAATAAGCAGTTCAGCGTTTAGTATTAGTAACGGAGCGGTTTCAGCGTTTAGTATTAAGTGTGTATACGAGAAATTTAAAAAACTTCAATTTATAATGTAAACAAGCGGCTTGAGCTTTAGTAGGCGTGTGTGCGTATATTAAGGAGCAGAGGCGAGGTGCTAGACGCTAACGAAGTCTAGTAGCGCCAAGTATTTTGCACTAACTAAATATTATTTAATTTCAATAAAATTTTTATATTTTGTACTGTAACCTCTTTTATTCTTTTTTATTTTTCTACGTTTTCTATTCCTTCCATTGTTAAAATTCAAAAAAATTAAAATCCAAGTGATAAATGAAAGCTACTACCGCTTGGGTTGGAAGAGTAAGATCCTTGAGTGACAATAAAAAGATATGTATCACTTGGTTTTTATTTTTTTTAAATAGTTGTACAACAATAAGTTTTCAAGATAATATATACATATATTCTCTTTGTAATTGATAAGATACTACCACTTGGGTTTTATAAATAGTACAATAATTAATTTTCGAGATAATACATACTCTCTGCAATTGGCGCAATTTGAAGATTTCATACATTTTTGTGAAAAAATACTATAATCAAGCGACGCGGTAGCGTCGCGACGCCAAGTACATAAAAAGGTAATAGTCGCATAAAATAAGACTCCGAACAATGAGAGTCACTGTATAACATCGAGTGTTACCAATTTCATTGCATAAACGTCGCGCACTACCAAGTAGCTTATCTGGAATTCATGCCATTTAACAAGTCATATCAACTTATGATTAAAATATCTCAGGAATTAAAGCCGTAATCAAAAATCTAACGGCACTTGTATAATAAAATGTGAATGCGAGCTTTCGATCGCGACCAATTCGAATAAAATTGGTGCAGTCAATCCTGAGATATTATAATCGTACGTTAGAATCCTGACGTTCCGTTTTCCGTATTCTGGTTCAGACTCACGTACGTATGTTCGCACATACACATGCAAAGCGATTTTGTCCCTCAAGCTGCTGTTCACACATGCATGATTTAATTTATTATGAATTAAAAATGATTTTAATAATACATGGGAATATTTTTATTTTACGATAAAGATATAAATCGCAAATACTATAAAAAATGTGATACATAGGAAATGTTTTATTTCACAATAAAGACATAAATTGCAAGTAATTGCAAGCAACATCATCGACGACGACGACGATGACGTTGCACCACGTCAATGACGACAACAACAACGACGACGACGTTGCACCACGTCGACGACGACGACGACGACGACGATGACGTTGCACCACGTCGATGACGGCGACAACAACGACTACAACTTTGTACCACATCAACGTCGTCATCGTTATCGACGTGGTGCAACATCATTGTCGTTGTCGTCGTCGTCATCGACGTGGTGCAACATCATTGTCGTCGTCGTCGTCGTCGTCATCGACGTGGTGCAACATCGTCGTTGTTGTTGTCGCCGTTATCGACGTGGTGCAACGTCATCGTCGTCGTCGTTTGATAAAGCGACGCGATTGCGATACTATCGATTGAAATCGACATTTTGATGTTGATAATTTGTGCAAACGAAAGCGAACGAACTTCACGTAGACTTCAAGTGGACAATTTTGAACAAAGGTAAAAAAAAACATTTATTAAACGCTCGGCAACACAAAGAATGCTACAGAACGAGAGAGTATTACTCTCAGAGTAAGAGAACGAGAGAGCGAGAGAGCAAGGTAACGAAAGAGCGAGAGAGTGAAAGAGTGAGAGATTTTATTCTTTTATATATGCATTCGCTCTCTCGATCTGTCACTCTTTCGTTTTGTCGCTTTCGTAAATAAAATCTCTTTGATTATTTATGAAAACAATAATGACTTGTAGTGTGATACTGCGTTTGTAAAGAAGGAAAGACTCTGTTGAGACGTCTGGCGACAAGATATTAAAAACTCAGTTAATACATCTGGAAAATATCTGCAATATAGTAAAAGGCAAGAAAATACTTTTCTAGTGCGTCAATACCACCACTTGTTATCACGGTATCTTTTTCTTTCGTTTCCCGTTCATTTCATTCCCATTTCATCATTCATTTTCTTCATATGCTTCCCATACGCTTCTATGTTATACGAGTTATAACATCGATCATCGCAAAGAGCTTTACAAAATACTTTTTGTATATCTGTTATATTTTTGTATCTCTGTATAAAAATGTCTGCTTTCTGCTTATAATGTCTGCTTATAAAAATGATTAGATTCGAAGACCAATCCAATCAGAAGACAGCTCTGTTGATTGATTAAAGAATCACGATCTTTTGTAAAATAAAAAGAGTCAAGCTGTACAGATTGTCGAGACTCTCAAGCATTCTACAAAATCTACAGAACAGTAAGCGATTATTGCAAAATATAATATAGTACATCTCTTTACTTGTATTTTATTTGACTTAATAATTAATAATTTTATTTGATTAACTCACTTGTTGGTATGAGCGACAGAACGAGAAAGCGAGAGCAAGAGCGAGAGCGAGAGCGAGAGAACGAATGCATATATAAAAGATTAAATTCTCCTGCTTTTTGTTGACTATCTGTTAATAATGTCTTTTTCTGAATGTAAGTAGGAAAAGTATTTGTACAATTCTTTTTACTATCTTGTGTTTTGCCTATAGAAGTACAATTGACGGACATTATAGAAATATAATACGTGCTAAAGGTACCGTATAGAAAGAGAGAGCGAAAGAGTAAGAGGGCAAGAGAACTAGAGAGCGAAAGAGAGAGAGAGAGAGAGTGAGTGAGTGAGAAGGTGAGCGAGAGAACGAGAGTACGAGAGAGCGAAAGCGTGAGAGGACAAGAGAATGAGAGAGAGAGAGAGAGAGAGAGAGACGTTTATTGACGCCCTGGGACAAGTCCTCTCAAGCGCTTAACCAACTTAAATACATCCATAATAATGAGAAACATGTAAGATCACAAATATTATAAAAGTGATACAGGCAAAAAAAAGAAAGAAAATACAAATCAACAACGCAATACATAAAAAAAATAAAATAATAATAATAATGAAGCAAATAAAATAAGTGAAAATAGAATACAAAGTATAATATAATAATAATAATATAGCAAATAAAATAAGTTCAGCAAGCATTAAACATATATGTAGATACAAAGTATATAAAGCAAACATATAAATGAAAAGAAGAAAAAGAAAAAGAAAAATGAGCAGGTACAATTAAAAATCAAATATAAAATGAATACACAAAAAAAATAAAAAGAACGTCGCAACGAAAGGTAAGAAATCATCCTGATACTGTAGTTAAGAGATACTCATACAAGCCATTTTTAAAACCTTGAACCGTTTTGATTGTTCTAATCTCGAGAGGCAGGGCATTCCAAAACTCCGCAGCAAGGCATCTGAATGATCTCTTAAACGTCTCTGTTCTACAGATAGGAACCACTAGATTCCCACCAGAAGTCCGTGTAGATCGCAAGCATACCTCCTCCCTCATAGCAAACTCTTTGAACAAAGTACACGGTTTGCCAGTCAGAATTACTGAATGCAAAAGACTTCCCATAAAATATTTCCTTCGCTCATCCACTTTCAGCCACTTAAGACTTCGTATGAGAGGAGTAATATGTGCATCCAGTCTGCATTGAAAAATAAAGCGCACACTCGCATTCATGGCCCTCTGCAATCTAACATTCTGCTCCCCAGTCACATCACAGATAGCAGAACAGCAGTAGTCGAAGAGGGGTAGGATCAAAGCAGCAACCAAAGATTTCCTCGCACATTGTGGAAGTACCTCCTTGAAAAGCTTAAGCCGGTATAAGGTAGCATGAATCCGTCCAACCATCACATTGACATGCTTCTCCCAATACAGGTTGTTAGTGATCGTCAGTCCAAGGTACACCACCGAGTCCAAGTAGGGAATCACCTCTCCACCAACCACAATCTTTGGCACATTCCCTCCATGGATGGCATTAATAAATCTTGACGTACCCAGTATAATTGCTTTGGTCTTGCTGGGATTAAGACGCAAACCATTAGCTACAGCCCATCTCCAGATGTTATCAATGTCCTCATTTAAATCACGTATTGCCTCAACTAGATGAAAGGGATCACAGTGTATATAGATCATCAAATCATCCGCATAGAAATTAAACTTGACATGTCGAAGTACTGGTCCAAGGTCAGATACAAACAAAAGAAAGAGCAAAGGTCCAAGAACAGAGCCCTGCGGTACGCCTATATCAACATTGATGAAGGATGAAGATCTTTGGCCAGACGGATCTCTCACAGCCTGGCATCTATTATCTAGATAGGAGCACAGCCAACGCAACGCTGAGCAAGAGAAATTCAGCTTCCTTAACTTTTCAATTAACAACCTATGCGAGACGCAATCAAAGGCCTTAAAAAAATCAAAAAAGACCGAAACAGTGACCATCCTCTTATCCACAGCCCATCTTATATCATCCAGAACTGTAACAAGCGCAGTCTGAGTAGAGTGCCCCTTCCGATATGCCGACTGGAAAGGATCAAATAAATTGTTGAGCTCAAGAAAATCAGTAATCTGCTTGGCTACAAGACGTTCCAACGCCTTAGAAACGAAACACAAAATAGAAATTGGCCTAAAATGCTGCACAGAGGTCGGAGACTTAATTTTAGGTAACAGTACAACAAGAGCGGCCTTCCAGATGTCAGGAAAGGTACCATATAGCAAGGAATAATTAAAAATATGTGTTAGCACAGGCAGGATGCAAGGTAGTGCAAGATTAATCAGCTTGCTAAAGAGTCCGTCCACACCAGTAGATAGAGAATTATTCCTCTTCAGCACCACAGATACCTCTCTTGGAGTCACGTCTCGCAAGTACAGCTTCTCGTCACCGTACTCCAACTCACCCAAATATATCCTCTCATGCCCAACTCTGCTAGATCCAGAGGCAGTCACAAAGTAGTTATTGAACTCATCAGCAGTGAACATCAGAGAGCGACCATCTCCCCGTGGCTTGATCAAACCGAGAGATCTTAATTTGCTCCAAGTTTCCTTTTGATCCATACTCTTGCCAAAGCAATCCGAGTAGAAGTTCTTTTTCGCATTCCTGACCTGAACTTGAACCTCATTTCTCAGCTTTCTAAAGTCATCATAACAGGAAGTGCATCTGCACTTCTTCCACCTTCTTCTGGCTAGATCTCTACTACGCATATTCCTCTTGATGTCAGCATTGATCCACGGTGCAGGCAGATTTTTTAGCTCAATAGTTCGTTCAGGCGCATGTTTATCGAAGGTGGACAGCAGTAGCCTATTGAAAATCTCCACTTTAGAGTCGATGTTGTCATTCTCAAAAACCTCCCCCTAGTTCAGAGCCTCCAAGTCCCTCAAGAAGTCCGCAGTTTCGAAGCCTCTGAAATCTGTAGCAAGAATAGTTCTTCGCTTTTCACGCATTACACCGATCTTGTAAGTAATGTAAATGAGATCATGAGCTGACAGGAAGTTCACATCATGTTGTCCATAGGCCACAACCCTATCGCAATCATCCGCAAGACAAATATCCAGCCAAGTTGCCGAGTCTCTGGTATGGTGAGTTGCTTCAAAAGGTACGAGATGAAGGTTGTATCTCTCAACATAGTCGAAAATCTGTCTGGAGTCATAAGTAAGAGTACCAAGGTCCGCATTAAAGTCACCAAATATGATAGCATGCTTGTAAAGAGCACTCATATCTGCGAACACGTCGAAGAACTCCGCTAGATATTCACAATGAGGCGGCCTATAAACCACCGCAAGCAGCAGCCTAGTCCCACTCTCCGCAGTGATTTTCGCTATCAAGAACTCAGGTTTGCCACAGTAGAGCGGATCCGAGCTTCCCAACACCCTCGCAGTCAAAGACGACCTCAGGTAGAAGGCAACACCACCACCTCTTCTACCGACACGATCACCTCTGAAAAGCCGATATCCAGGTAGTGCCACAATGTCGTCACAGATCTCAGGGCGCAGCCACAACTCAGAGATACAAATGATGTGATACCGAGCTCCAAAAAAAACAATCTGAATTCATCGAGGTGAGCAACCAGCGACTGACAATTCACATGACATATTTTCAAATCCTCAAGAGCATAATCCAAGTTAGCCATAATTGATCATTTGAATTTTCTGCAAAATACGTTTCTTCAGGATAGAACATCTAAGACTATCGACTGCAGTATGCTTTAAGTCTCCCCGAGGGTTCCACTTCATGCAGTTTACACATGTTGGCTCAGAATCCTTACACGTACACTCTCTAGTGTCATGACTCCCAGAGCAGTGTATACAAGTAGCTCTCTCTTTACAGTTGGTTGAAATGTGCCCAAAACCAAGACATCTGAAGCACTGCAATGTTCTAACATAATCAGACTACACGCAGAGTAGCAGATAAAGATCCGTGATTCCTTCTTCAACTCATTCCTCACCTCAGGGGAAACCTCAATCACACAACTGGTGTGCCGTCGGTTCTTGCTAGGAAATGTGTACACCACCTTTAGAGAGGGATCCTGCAGATTCCGAAGATTCAACTCCCTGACCTCCTCGCAGACTTCTTCGTCGGACAAATTTGTAGGAATCCCATGTACGATGATCCTTGGATTCAGTCTATCCACCATCTGCACCCTGAAACCGGCCTTGCTCAATTCAGGAGCGTTCCTTATTCTGTCAATATCAGGATCAAGAGCCTCTATGCGCACTCCGTTGTTCCTTGCAGTGGTAATTCTATTCACCCTCAACGAAACCAGAGACGGCTTGATAACTTTCTGAACCTCCAGCAATGTATCCTTTGAGGTTTCACATTTACTATTCTCACCGTCCGGCACGATCAAGAAACTAGTGGTTTTAGGAATGCTGATAGAAGGCCCCCTCGACAGCTGAACCTTAGCTGCAGACGACTTAACAACAGAAGCAAAGCTTCTGGCCCCAGACTTGATTCTATCCTTATCATTTTGCATGTCGAGCGAACAGCCCGTACCAAGCCCACCAAGAGCATCCTCCACAACTCTTTTAATATCATCAAGCTTAAGAAAATTTTGACAGACCTGCCTCTCATCCAAGAGATTAATGTATGCAGAAGATATTTCAAAAAAGGCTTCCTTACATGCTCGAAACGCAGACTCAACCGACTGTCTCTTATCAAGGGTGTCCCTACTCCCTAGCAGTATTTTCGCGACATTGTCATTATGTCTACCGATAGACCGCTTAAGCGCATTAATCCTCAAGACCGAAATCCTGTCGCCCTCCTCCAACAAACTAGACGACAGGACCTGACTACCTATACCATGCCGACTCGCCGCACAATCATCAGTCAAATCATCAGTAGTCGGTAACGAAGAATCCCTTACAGCCGCTTCAGTCATCCTCAGTGTTCCAGACACCAAACATGACAACAAAAGCAGCCCAGCATGCGAGTCTCTGCGCAAGCGCACTCCAATCCAGTCAACAGCCCTGCTATGCTCCAACAGTCGAGCCTCCTCAAGAAGAATCTACGACTTGGAAAATAGAGCCGATATCACAGCACTGACTACTCCTGCTGACCACCAAGAATGTCCAAAATGTCAAGTTAGGCGCTCTGACCAACAAGCACTGCAACAGAAAGCCCCTAGGGGCAGCAAACAGCAGAATCTTTCTTCCAAATACGGAGCAAACAAAGCACGTCCATTCGCACTTACCGACTCAGAGAGAGGGAGAGAGAGAGAAAGAGAGAATTACAAAAAGGAGTGAGATCCCTAAAAAAAACCTTTTTAAAAAAAGAAAAAATATATACGCCAAGTACATAAAACCTCTCAACTTGTCAAAACTCAAAACTAAATATGAAATCAATAATTAACTAGCCAAGTATCTAGAAGCAGTTTGAGTATTTTACCCAAACGTTTTCCATGCATACTCTCTTATCGCACGACGACATTGAAGTACTTGGCGTGCCCGGATCGCAGTGGTCATGTATTCTTGTAAATTTGTATAGTATCTTGATTTGTACTGTATCTTGTATCTTGATGATTTTTAATAATGATTCGCAAATGATTTTGTGTCTCTTATAGGTAGAACAGTACGTTTTAATGTGATTCGGGCACGCCAAGTACTTCAATGTCGACATGTAATAAAAAAGTATGCATGGAAAACGTTTGGGTAAAATACTCAAACTGCTTCTAGATACTTGGCTAGTTAATTATTGATTTCATATTTAGTTTTGAGTTTTGACAAGTTGAGAGGTTTTATGTACTTGGCGTATATATTTTTTCTTTTTTTAAAAAGGTTTTTTAGGGATAATATTTAAAGAGAATTAAAACAACGCTTGGATTGGAATAGGATCCTTGAATGATATACTACCATTTGGGTTTTTTCCATTGACATAGGAATATATGGATGGAGCCTATGCTGCGAACTTAGGCAAGGGGGGTTCTGAGATTTGGGATAAGGAGAGGCTGCTGGCAAATCGGGCGAGTTCGTCTGTTCTCGACATCGCCCGAATGATACTGTTTAGCTGCGTTCCGATATTCACTGCCAGTACTGAAAATCTATAGTATACGTGACATACACTATAGCTTTTCAGTACTGGCAATGAATATCGGAACGAAGCCTTTGTTGTACCTGTGGGATTAGACCATTTGATAAAGTTTTGTGAAGTTACCTGGGAAAAACAATTACTTAAATTAAACTTACGATGAGTTATTGTGATGTTTCGCAATGTAGCAATCGCATTAATTCAAAAAGAAAAAATTGGCAACAACTGATGAAAGAAAATAAATAATAATCAGAAAATTTCTTTTCATCTGTAAGGAAAACATATAATTGTAGGTTATACACAATGTCAGTAAAAGTTTCAGATAAAAATAATAATGAAGAATATTTATCTGGATGATTAATTATCCAGATTAGATAATTATTCTTGCGCTATGTTCCAATATTCACTAACAATACTAAAAATCTACAGTTTACATATTTATGTATATGATATATTTTATACACATTTCGACAAATTAGTTTTTAATTATGAATAAATTTATAAGTAATACATATTGTAATAAAATTATATAAATGTTTCTTGCATCGTAGTAATAGAAATTAGAACTAACATTTCCTCATGCATTGTCATTATGTCATTATGCAAGAGTGTGCTTTGTTAGACATCACTGGTGAAACCGAACATACCCGAAAAGCCGAAGTTACACGAAGTGCCAGTGCTCTCCCCTTACCGCTAATCTCAACTTCCCCTCATAAAAGGCTCCGTTCATATATTCCTATGTCAATGGTTTTTTCGAGGCATAAACCACGCGTACGTATACTTGGCGGTTTTTTTTACCTTTTTTAAAAAGGTAATATATATTAGGTGTTCCGGTTAATTTTGAGGGATTTTTTGAAAAAAACACGTTTATTTTAGAGAGACGTTAAATTATATTTTACTCAAAATATTTTCCATTGTTAGTTATAACTTTTTCCCACTTTTCGGGCAACAAGTGCATTCCGCGATAAAAGAAATGTCCGTCCTTCGAGGCAATCCACTCATCAAGCCATTTTTGAATTTCTTTATATGTGAAGTGCTGGTCAGCAAGACTGTGCTGCATGGATCGGAATAAGTGATAGTCGGAAGGAGCACAGACTGGTGAATACGCGGCGTGTGGTAGGACTTCCCATTTAAGTGCCGATAATGTATCCTTAACTGTTTTTGCAACGTGCGGTCGAGCGTTATCGTGCAACAAAATCACTTTACGTTTTCTTTGCGCTATTATTGGACGTTTCTGACTCAAAGCACGATTCAAATCACTTAACCCATTAACTCCCAACAAGCTCGAATTCTTTGCTCAGCCTCATTCTCGGAAAGAATCACGAAGCATATTTTTACCAAAACAATGATTCTTACTATTTTTGGGCGTACTCTTTCGAATTCCGAGGTCAAAATTGAGCCTCCGTGCCTCAGAAAAAACATATGACGTATTAAAACTAAAAAACACCAAAAACTTGGACTTTTTTTCGAAATGTTTTTTTGCACAGAAAAAGGGTTGCAATCCACTTCTAAATTCAACTATCGGTGCATAAAATAGTTGAACTTTAACGGCGAATTTTTTTGTTTTTCGAAAAATCGCGTGATTGTCCTAAAATGACGTTTATATGAGGAAATTTTCGACAAATGATTTATTGTAAATAATCTAATAAAGTTCATAATATCGAGGTTTCTGATACTTGAAACGTTACCAATTGTTGTGCTTATTACCGTAGATAATGTTTCCACGTAATTTGTAACTTCAAAGATGGCAGATCCAAGATGACCGCCAAAATATTTCCAAAATAATCGTGAATGAAAAAGAATTCAGTTTTTTTGTTATTACTCGCTTCTGGAACTTCAATCCGGTAAAATTCATACTATTGTAGATGTTCTTGACATTGCTGATTACGAATATCAAGTTAGATTTGCAAACTCAGTTAGTTTAAACAACATTGTTTAAACAATTCACTGCAAAATTGTATTTTTTCTAAACTTTTCTGCCAAAATCTTATTCTACGGAGAAAATTACGTCGGAAATATGCTCTAGTTCTCCCAATATATTTTCGATAAAGCTGTAAATTGACGAGAAATAGCGGAGAAAAAAGTGTTCATACTTCCATGTGATACGCCAAGAGATACGTAATGAGAGAGCAGGTTTTACAAGTAATTTCAAAAATGTAACACGTTTCTTACGTAATTTTGTCCGTAGAATAAGATTTTGGCATAATTATCATAGTAGATCTATTTTTCGCCTCCAGTTATAATTTGATATAAAAACTGCTTCTTTTTATGACGAGAAAGCAATGAAGTGCAAATGGTTAAACGGTTTTGAATTACCAATTCCGATAATTCATGTGAAACCCATTTGCCTTCTTTTTGAATCTTCCCCATTGCGTGTAAACGATCTGAAACGGTTGATTTACCAACATTTAATGCTTCAGCTAGTTCTTGAAGCGTTTGAGCTGAGTTTTCATCCAGTAATGCCTGCACTTTAGCATCTTCGAACTTTTTTGGTTGACTGGAACGTTCTTTGTCTTTCAAATCAAAATCACCACGCCGAAATCGCCGATACCAGTACTCGCACCTTTTAAGGGGGCATATACCTTTGTCGGTTTCAAAAAATAGATTTTTTTTCTTTTCATTTTTCGACAGTTTGAACCTTCAAGAATGTTGTCCTAAAACCGTTTTTTGAAATTCGAATAAGTAAAGAAGTTACAACGCGTTTTGTCGGGAAGTGCACAGGCGTGCGCCTGCCGTTTCTGAAGCGGCGCGCAGGTAGAAGGGTCGGACCTTCATGCAACGGTTTCTTAATTTGTCCTCTTTACAATAAAACTTACTTTGGAGATTGAAGTATAGGTATTTTCTAATAAATGACACAGTAAGCAGTGCTCTAAACTGTTTTCAAGCCGTTTATTCATTTAATTGGCGTCGGTTACGTGATACGGACGATTCTCGTTGTTTGTGAAGCACGTGTCACGATAAATAGGTATAAACGTTCTCGAGAGTCACAGGGAGTGAACAAATTTCGAAAAAGTTTTACGCACAAACGAAAAATGCCGCTCAATAGGTGAACGTTCAAGCACAGCACGCGACGCGGGAGGCCCGAATAAGCCGTCGCCTCGCTAAAAACCAACAAATGGAGGCAAACCTTGAGCAGAAGGATTCCCTGTATGGCCCAGGAATTGACGATGACGTGTAAGTTGAATAAATTTAGTTTTACAATAGAGTAAACTTGTTCCACAACTTTAAACGCGTTTTTCTCAAAACCATGTTTTTTAAATCGGTACCATAAATATCTTGGCAACGGATCAACTGATTTACTTGATTTTTTTTTAAATGAAAGTTTATACAATTCTCTAGTCCTTGACCCATGCTTTTTGAAAAATTTTGATTTTTTATATTTTATTTTTACCAAAGAAAATTGAATTTTTGGTCAAAAATTGATACCTAAATTTTGACAGTCTGCCATTTTGTCGAAACTTTGAATTTTCTCAAACGGATGGGTCAAGGACTAGACAATCTATTGACCTTTAATACCCTGTAATTCTTTTGTGTTTCAGATAATCCTGCACGGAGATATCTATGGTACCGCAATTTCGTTCGTTTTGCGCAGGACTTACTTCAAGGGGCTGCAGGGGGGGGGGATGTTTTATTTAAAACAATGAATAAAAAGTTTTTTTATAACTACAATAGAGGTACTTTATTATACAAAAAACGCTTACCTTCAAATATTTTTCTTTATTGTTAAAAAAAATCGCGAAATATGCCTATTTTTTGGGCCGAGAAACGTATATGCCCCCTTAATTGATGGAGCAGACTCAGAATAAGTTTCTGAGATAAATCGGTGAGCTTCGGCAGCCGTTTCCTTCGAATCGAAGCAATAAAGCAATAAATGACGAAAATGCTCTTTACCACGCTCCAATTTCGATCGCACAAAAAGTGTGGTTATGTTGCACGAATGCACATGCCATGTGTCAAATTATTTGTAGCTATGTTCAAACTTTACAATGGCATACTAACTTTCAAAATATCTCTAATAGATTTGTAGCTATAGCCATCTACAGCCATGGACAAAATTATTAGGCACCTTGTTTCTCGCAAATATCGCGGAACTGAATAAGTGTAAACTTTATGTTTATATGTTGTTTTCATTCTATCGACCTCGTGAATGGTTCAAACGATTGAGGTACGAAGTTCAATATCTTTCTTATGGGAATAACGATACTTCTCTGAAACTTCTTCAGTTTGTATTTTGACTTTGATGACTACGGACGTGATTATTATGTGTAAAGAAATATATCTATACTCGCAAGTGCAATTTCTATTACTGAACTCAAGAAAACGGTCCTTGAAAAATGGGAGAAGGTATCACCTTCTATGTGCAAGCGACTAGTGCATAGCTTACCTGAAAGGAACAGAAGTCATAAAACACAATTGTGGACCAACCAAATATTAGTTTGTATGATTGTTTAGAGAATATATGTTAATATTTATAAAGATGGTGTTATTAATTTTCTTATAAATTAGAAGGAAGTTAGTTAAATAAGTAGGGTGCCTAATAATTTTGTCCATGGCTGTATATTAATCCCTCAAAACTCACCGGAACACCTAATATATATAGCGCTCTGTGTAGCGCCGCGGTGAGTCGCGCCGTGCGCCGTGCGCCTATCTGCCTCTTGTACTTGACCCGTTATTCATTAACTATTTCTTTTTATAATTCAAAAAGTAAGCTTCGGAGAAAATTGTGGTAAAGGAAAAATCGTCTCAGAATTCAAATGTTATAAATATGACATTGTAAGGACATAAGGTTGTTCCGAATCACCCTGTATATTTAAACTAAAAAGAAAAATAAACTATTTATACATTTTACTATTCAGATGGTTCTTAACTATATTTAATGTTCCGCGAGTGACGAAATCACTGTAACAAACGATTACAGTGCAAAATCAGTAAGGAAAAGTCAGTGAAAAGTCCATTTCGCATATGATAGATGCTTGTTTCGTTTCTCGAATTGTCTGCTAAGTGCTGTTTGTCAGAGCTTTTGTGAACTCAGATGCTCGAGCCTGTTTATGGAATATTTGTTTAAACGCTGATTTGCAGTGATGAGCAATAAATTTGAAGTTACGGAAGTGGCCCGCAGGCAAACGATTGACACTCCCACGGACGTGATGTTCGATGGTGATCGCTAGAGCGCAAGGTGTAACGTAAGTACGACGATCATCCGATTACGTCATACATTTGCACACTATTATTAAAAAAAGGAACGATAAAATACTTTCTGAGAATAAGATATTTATTTTTAGTATGTTTTATTTTCCAAATGCATTATACAAGTATCATCTTGAATACACGTCAATAATTTGTGATCTGCAATTGATTCATCATCGAAATCAATTATCGCTTTCACGTATCGCTTACAGCATTACATACAAGTTATGTCCCAAAAATAATGAGAATGATTTTCAAAAAAATTCTTTTATTTAAAAAACACAATTAGATCACTTGATCATTTTCAAAGTAAGTCCCTTGGGACTGAACAAGTCTGAGAGGCATGTCAGAGCCCTCGTCACAGCTGACTGGACAGTGCTAAAATGATGTCCTTTCAGAGTTTTAATTTTGGGGAACAAAAAAAGTTGCAAGGCGCTGAGTCAGTTATAGAGTGAGTGGGGAAGGGTAGAGATGTTTTTCTGTGCCAAAAATTCCCTCATAGCCAATAATGTGTGACTCGGCGCATTGTTATGATGAAGTATCCACGTGGCAATGTCTAGCGCACTCGCAAAATCCTTCTCTAACGTTTCTAACGTGTTTTTCCAAGTTTCACGCAAAATTTAATTGCATAATTTAATTGCTGCTCGACGCTCCTCTGCATGTTTGTTCATGACGAGAGTGAAAAACGAGGCTGCACTTCTGTAACGTACCGACCGTTCGAAAGGCTCAACTGAGGAGGATCTGAGTCGGACCGTCCGACCAGAACGCGGCCGCGGCTCACCGTGTGGAGGAGATGACGTACACAAGCGAGAACCGCGTACGTGTGCGCTCAGCGTTTCGAGTGGTTCATCGTTTGTGTGCGTCATCCCTTCCACTATGGTGAGCCGTGAGCCGCGGCCGCGGCATCACTGGATCCGACCATATACCAGAGATCCTCCCTCAACTACCTCGACCCCCACTTTCCTCACGCAGCCCTCCTGGGGAGTGTAAAAAATTCATTCTTATTACTTTTGAGACACACCTTAAAAACACATCTTAAAAT
This sequence comes from Ooceraea biroi, assembly GCF_003672135.1. Taxonomy (NCBI): domain Eukaryota; kingdom Metazoa; phylum Arthropoda; class Insecta; order Hymenoptera; family Formicidae; genus Ooceraea; species Ooceraea biroi. Next base: position 7,876,622 of record NC_039511.1, read on the forward strand.
GTTTACAAAGTATTTGAATTTAACGCCTTGTGTATAGATTCACATAATAATGTATACATATAATCGATATAATATTTTAAATTGAATAAAAAATTTACAGTTGGCTGAAAATACAAGGCAATATTGGATAATGTAAACAATTTTCGATTCACGCATTTTACAAACTTCCACTGTTAAATCTTTAATTCGTGACGATGAATAATAAAGAGTTGGAATGTAGAAATTGTTTGATGTCTGTAAGTCTTTAAATTAACGTGTTGAAATAGGCAACACTACTTAATTTCCGTGATCGTCACCAAAGACTACCTCCACGTTGGACATAGGTCCTGCATTAATTCTAATCTCCAAACATCTGTATGAAGTTGGCATCAAAGAGTGTTTTCTTCCTAAGATACGAGGACGAGGCTTCGAAGAAGAATCGAAACTTCTACAAAATAATCAGTAGACAATAATTAAATAATTATTAATAAATAATATAGGGAAGAATGCATATATATAAAGCAATGTAATTAATTAGCACTCACTTTTTCTTGCATGGAGGAACTTCATCTTGAATAGGTACGTAATAATTGTAGCGCTTAAGATTCCCCTCTGCACGATACATTTTTTGCGTACATACTCGTAGGAGTTACCACTTACGGTTTTTGTCACAGAGCGACTGCTGCAAGGAAAAAAAAGAAAAAGAAAAAAATATGTAAGAATTATTTCTAAGTAATGCTTTCATCGTTCGGCTGTTGTCGAATGACAATAACGTCATTGCGTTTAAGATTTTTTGTCATTTTGCATATTTTAAAAATGTAATACGAGATAAATATCTCCCATCTCCATGGATATAAAAAAGTTTTAGCTGCACATATTAACATGTAATACTATAAAAAACTGGTCAGACTCGCGACACCGGTGTCAAAAACTTTCGATTTAGACACGATTTGCAAAGTTGTATTTTTATGTCCTTGCGTGAGATGACATACACATGCACAGCGACTGACGTAATGAATCTATCTCCATCTCGAGTGTAAAAAAAGTGTTGCACATACTAACGAGAAAATAACACGAAGTGTAAAATCGTTTTTCGAACGAGTCAAACCTTGTCCGATAGGTTGTAGGTAGGTAATGAGTTCACATGGCTATAAAACTGTATTTTCGTTTTGTTTTATAATTCGAACAGCCTGAAATGTCCTTAATGGTATATAAAAATGGTATACAGGGTGCGTCACCAAAATCCGGACAAATTTCAATTTAAATTTCCCGCCATATTGTGCCTCCACCAGAGGTTGTTGTTGGCGTCCGAGAAACCCTGATGCTTCTAGTAAACAGTCATAATCTCAAAATGGCCGCGATGTTGAAACCAAGTGCGGAGTATAATCGAAGAGCCGCGATCATCGAAGGCCTTCGCGCTGGGCGCTCAGCAACGGAAATAATTCGGTTCTTTGAATACCCGAGATCAACCGTTTATGACGTTGTAGCAAACTATACGGCTTCAGAACAGTCCAACGAAAGTTCCAGTATGCCGGCGAAGAAGAATCACTCGAAAGAACGCAGCGCGAGGACCCCCGCAGTCGTCGAAAGAGCTCAAGCGTTTTTTTGGAGGATCCAGGGCAATCGTTGCGAAAATTGGCGTCGATTGTGGGTGTAAGCGAGCCAACAATGCGTCGAATTGCCGAGGAGGACTTTCGATACAAATCGTACACTAAAGATACGACAGATGCTCTCCGAGGCTGCCAGGACAAAGCGAGTTGCTCGCTGCAATCTGCTATTGTGTTCCTTGAAAAACGAAGCGGCGGGACGTATCAGGTTCTTTTCTGACGAAAAAATTTTTACTGTTGATGCCGAAATCAACCGAAGGAATGACCGCTGGCTCGCCCACGACCCCGAGGATGTTCCCGTTGTTGCCAGAACGAAATTTCCGGCCAATGTTCACATGCTAGGCGTTGTGTCCAACGAGGATGACGTCATACCACCGCATTTCTTTAAAAAAGGAGAAACTGTGACAAAAAAGTGTATGTGCGCGTTCCGACGAGTGTGGTGAAGCCGTGGATGGACACTGTGGCGTCCGGAAGGTCATGTTTTTCAGCAGAACGGTGCACCGACCCACACAAGCCATTTGGTCCAAAACTGGCTCTCAGACAAAGTTGATATGTTTTGGTCCAAGGAATTCTGGCCTCCTAACAGCCCAGATTTGAATCCCTTGGACTACTACGTATGGAGTGTAGTTGAAAGGGTCACCAACAAGTCCCGGTATCCCAATGTGACATCATTAAGGATCTCTATTGAGGCAGCATTCGCCGGAATGGACAGCGCTGCATTACAGCGTGCGTGCGGCCGCTTCAGGCCGAGAATAGAGGCCGTCATTCAAGCTAATGGGGGATATATTGAATAATTGTGCTCTATAGGGATCCCTCAAGTGCCATGTAAAAGGATTTTTTGTAATATTTAATTTTTCATTAATAACATTTTGTTTAAAGAAATTGTTCAATTTGTCCGGATTTTGGTGACGCACCCTATATAGGAATACATAACAAAATAATTTAGGTTAAGTAAAAAAGTATTTATCATACGTTCTATATTAATTGTAAGAAAGAAAAACTGAAACGGCAGAATTCGAATGCTCACCGGTGCAACACCGGTACCACGGTGGAACGATACAAAAAGAGCAAGTCTTAACTGAGTAGCCTTAGTTACGCCGCTTATGTTGACAAAAGAAGTATAGTTTAGGCACATGATCTGATCAGCACCATGCCGCGAACCGAATTTTGCATTGCAAATTTTCCTAAACAAAGGATCATTCAACCAAACCGTTTTAGGGTTTTCATTACCTACTTACAACATATCGAACAAGCTTTGACTCGTTCAAAAAGCGATTTCGCACTTCGCATTATCTCCGGTAAATATTCCGATGAAGGGAGCCTGCCCCGATGACCTTGACCTTGACATATATTATAGAGGTCACCCTCCTAAGTGACCTTCAAGAGGTTTTAGCCGTCGCTCGTTGTTTACTAAAAAGTTGTTAACAAAAGAAGTTTAATGATTTTGCACGAATTTTCAGCCGTCCACGACAAGCAAAAGGTTATATTTTCCGAAACTGGACCCCAGACACATACGCTCGGTTTCAGCCCGCTTTGCGGGAGGGCGGGGGGCAGGGGTTTCGCCCCCCCCCTCCCTGCCAGAACCAGTGTAACAAATTTTACCGTACAGATTTTGATCACCTGGTACACGGCACGGATCCCGACGGGGGGGCGAGGCCCTCGCCCCCCGCCCTCCCGCGAAGCGGGCGGAAAACGAGCGTATGTGTCCGAGAATCCAGTTTCGGAAAATGTAACCTAACCAGGTTAGGTTAGGTTAGGTTAGGTTAAAGCAGAAAATACTTTGTATTTAACTGTTTATGCTTTTGGTTAAAGTGAAGAATACTTTGTACTTATATTAAAAGAAACTATTCTATATATTAACGATTCACTGCTTTAAATGACTTTCCTTCCTTCGTTCATATACATATTCGTCGTTTATATATTTCAATATTCAAAATAACTACTATACAGGGTGTCCCAGACTTACCGAATCACCGGTTCAGGGTAGATTCCTGACGTCATTCCGAGACAATAGTTCCTCTTGCAAAATGTCGAGGGTGGCGTAGTTTCGGCGCTACAAAGGGTTGTAGTTATCCTATCCTTGTGCAGAATTTTCCCGCGTTCAGTGACGGTAGGTCGAAGGGGCCCCGCGCATCGCGCACACTTCAATTTGTTATTAATTTTTCGCGGCTGTTCACTGCGTGTTTCTATTCACTGCACAATGTCCTGCAAGCACTGTATCCTGTTCCTATAAGTACTGTTCACTCTTCAGGGTCAAATCCGAAGACCTTGCTGGCGAAATCATTCGCTCCGCGTTCGATCCATTTATCCGCGTATGTCTCGTTAAACGCACTTCCACATACGTGTACACCGAGATTTTCACGCGTTGCCGTTTGACTTTCTGCGACATTGGCAGTACGATCGACGAGAAAAGGCGGACCTATCGCTTATCATGTTGCACGAAATCGCGATACACGAGGAACTGTCAAAACATACGTGAAGTGCAGCGCGCCTCCGCGATGACAGAAAATCAATACGAGCGATGCGAAGCGCGCTGCACTAATATCGATAAGATGTGATTCATTAAGACGATACAATTTAAATTTTATTAAATAATTATTCTCGCCACAGATAAATCGGGATTATTTAATAAATTGTAAATTGTATCGTCTTTATGAATCACATCTTATCGATATTAGTGCAGCGCGCTTCGCATCGCTTGTATTGATTTTCTGTCATCGCGGAGGCGCGCTGCACTTCACGTATGTTTTGACAGTTCCTCGTGTATCGCGATTTCGTGCAACATGATAAGCGATAGGTCCGCCTTTTCTCGTCGATCGTACTGCCGATGTCGCAGAAAGTCAAACGGCAACGCGTGAAAATCTCGGTGTACACGTATGTGGAAGTGCGTTTAACGAGACATACGCGGATAAATGGATCGAACGCGGAGCGAATGATTTCGCCAGCAAGGTCTTCGGATTTGACCCTGAAGAGTGAACAGTACTTATAGGAACAGGATACAGTGCTTGCAGGACATTGTGCAGTGAATAGAAACACGCAGTGAACAGCCGCGAAAAATTAATATCAAATTGAAGTGTGCGCGATGCGCGGGGCTTCTTCGACCTACCGTCACTGAACGCGGGAACATTCTGCACATGGATAGGATAACTACAATCCTTCGTAGCGCCGAAACTACGCCACCCTCGACATTTTGCAAGAGGAACTATCGTCTCAGAATGACTTCAGGAATCTACCCTGAACCGGTGATTCGGTAAGTCTGGGACACCCTGTATTTGCAAAATTTCTTTTGTTAATAACTTTTTCATAAACAACGATCGACGACTAAAACTTTGCGGGTTATTCGGGAAGGTGACCTTTGTAATATACATATGTCAATATTATGTTCTTGGTTCGCGTAGACAGCTGAAAATTCGTGCAAAATCATTAAACTTCTTTTGTTAATAACTTTTTAACAAACAACGAGCGACGGCTAAAACCTCTTGAAGGTCACTCAGGAGGGCGACCTTGACAATATATGTCAAGGTCAAGGTCATCGGGGCAGACTCCCCTCATCGGAATATTTACCTTATCTCCTTATAAGATATGCAAGAAACATAAGAATTTTTTTGAATATTATCTCCATTGTTTAGCTGTGACCTGGTGATGTCATTTGAATTACAATTTTTGTCATTTTTGTATATTTAGAAATATAATACGAGATGAATCTGATCTTAATGGATGTAAAAAATGCCATGTGATAATTAAAAACTGTAACGTGGTACCGTGTTAATAAGTAGCAAAGAGATATCAAATAAAATATGACAAAAAATATGTATGTATATATATACAGGGTGTCCGGTAGGGAAGGGGGATCAACTGGAAAGGTGGAGATAGATTGCGTGAAGTTGAGAAAAGTCTTGTACCATTTTGCGATTTGCGCAATAATAATCGAGTTATTAACGTATTGATATCAACATATGAGAGCGCGGTCGTGCAGCGAGGCCGTCGGTAGGCGAGCCGCGCGTTAGTTAGTTGTTGGTTACGGCGCAGTGAAGCAGCGGAAAATAAATTGCATGCCTATCATTTTATTAGACTCCAAACTTTATTACCTGAGGATTACGCCCGTAGAGTCAATTTTTGTACGTGGTTACTGGTACAAGAAGAAGAACCCGGATTTTTGCAAACAATATTATTTACAGACGAATCTTCTTTTACTCGCGAGGGTTTATTCAATATACATAATTCACATATTTGGAATAATAGAAATCCTAACGGATATACTATTAACAGTTACCAACATCGATTTAGTATAAATTTATGGGCTGGTATACTTCATAATTTAGTAGTAAGTTAAATTATTACACAAGAATATTGCCAATGACGGAGGTAGCAACATTGAAGACAAAGTTGTATCCGTTAGCAAAATTAAAGATAAGAAAAAGCAGTTTATAAACATTCCATACATCAGAGGTATTGGTGAAAAATTACGCAGAATTTATAAGGAGTGCAATCTTGGTGTCACTTATACAAAGTTTAATATGTTAGATCGGGTAATTAGATTAGGTAAAGACATGTTAGCGAGTAGCCAAAAGACCAATGTAGTATATAAGATTAAATGTGCGAACTGTGAGGCTTGTTACATCGGCCAGACGAAGAGACACCTGACTGTAAGAATCAACGAGCACAAATCAAATATAAAGAAAAAAGAGAGCGATTGGTTGGTTGTTAGCTGTCACAGAGGGCATGATGGCCATGAGTTCGACTGGATGCACGTGGATGTTTTGCATCAGGAGAAACATTTAGGGAGGCGCGAGATCGCGGAGATGATTTGTATCAAAAAGCACAGCAAGTCCATTAATCTGCAGAAGGATACCGATAACCTACCCGGTATATATGACCAAGTGCTAGCAAACATCTCCTTTTCTCCTTGACTTTGTTTACTGCTATCATTTGAGAGTGTACTCTCACAGTGTTCGGTCTCTTTGTCTCTCATTCGGTTTCTGGTGTCTTTTTCAGCCAGTAAGTTTGCGAACATATATGTATTTTATATTTATGCCGATTGTTGTATTTTCTTTTTGGTTTTTGCGGTTTATTTATGTGTATATTGCGGTTGAGTTGCGTTTCTCTTACTCATATGCTCTTTTTGTATTTGTGTTGCGGTTTTTTGTCATTTCTCTCACTTACATTGTAATACTTTGCATTTTTTAGAAAAAGACACACAACACTTGAAAAGGACCAGATAGTGGTCGAAACGTTGTGTCGCATTAACAACAATATACTGCCAGTGTGTCGATTAAAGAACCAGTGTTTTATTATTGTTTTATGAATTGCTATTTTAACTGACAAGTTTTTTATGATTTAAAATTATTTGTCCACACAGTTTTAAATTTTTAAGAAATTATAAAATATGATAAAAATAACTTTACAATTGAGATATATTTCATTTAGTTTTTGTTTATATGAATTTTATATTTTGTTTATATAACTCATAACATTATTTAATATGTGACAATTACATTGGGTGTTTACGATAATTAACTTTCGGAGTGATTTCCTCTAGGACTGAAATATAAGATAGGTACAATCATCTACTACCATCGTGATTCATGACAACTCATTGCTGTCTAATATAGCATTTCGCGAGTTCAGTAAGTTGTTACTAGCAGCACCAGGTGGTTATCAAAGAGGTAATGTATGAGATATATTTCATTATTAAATTGTAAAACAATTTGTCATTAATTTATAACAAGATTACATTTACTTAATTAAAATTATAATTATTTACAACGATCAAATATTTTTAAAATATTGTCCAAAATAAAACAAATTGATTATTTGAATTACGAGCAGTCTGTATAGAATAAAATATTGAAAATCATACATGATACAGTTATTCATATTAATTACGTAAATAAAAACGAAATTTTGTTCCAAATAATAGTAAAAAGTAAACATTCATTCACCGAATATTTTCAGGTTATTAGATTAACTAAAGAAAAGGAGTAAATATACGTTTCTGTCATAATGATATTATTTGAAAATGTAATATCAAATATTGATTAAAAATCGATTCTAAATAAATATTATTACTTATTTAATCGTTACTTTAATCATTAAAGTCATCTTATATTAAATATATATAGTGTTACATAAAAATTCTGTTCTCCTTGGATATATTATTTTTTCATATTATATTATTTGTTCATACTTTAATATTGTATTATGATTAAATAGTTTCAGATAGAAATGGATTTACTGGCACTATGGAATATATTTTTCGATTCTGATGATGATGAAGATTTTCTGCCGCAGCAACGAGAGTTTCATTTAAAAATTCAAAATTTTTTTGAAAATGTCGTCTTACTATATTCTTTATCAGGTAAAAGACTATGTTATAATTTAGTGTTTTAACTTCCTATAAGTGTTTTTGTATTATATTAATTTGTAATGAACAACATTAACATTCTTTAAATAGATTTCAAATCACACTTTCGGCTTGAAAAGCACGTAATGGAAATATTAATACAACAATTTGGAGCACGTCTGCATTACAACCGCGGTGCTGAGAAAATGCCTCCTGCTAAACAAATAGCAATTACCTTGTGGTACCTTGGAAATCAGGAAGTTTACAGGTATGTTTTTTTATTTTCATATGAAAGACTTCTCTGTATGTGCATTCTATTATGTTGATTTCATTTTTTCTTAGAATGACAAAATTATTTTTATGTATTATTGTTATTTGTATATTATGTATTTGTATATTGTGTATTATGTATTTTACACACACACCCACACCCACACCCACACTCATCCTCCCCCCCCCACACACACACGGACGTAAAACATATATATACATACATTTAACTTGGTATAAAAATTCTGACTGGTAATAATTACATGTAATTAAATGTTAATATACATATGTTATTGTTGTCACTGTACTGCCTGAACAGGCAAGCAACTGGAGTCTTACAACTCCAGAGAAATGATGAAATCTCTCTCGCCGTTTAACGTATAATTTTTATTTCAGATCAATAGCAGATAGCTTTGGAGTAAGTAAAGATACCGTTTGGAATTCCGTGTTTGAAGTTGCAATGTTATTAACTCAAGATATTCATACATATATTAAATGGCCTGAAACCCTATGAAATGGTTAACTCAGAAAGAGAATTTCGTGAATTAAATGGTTTTCCAGGGGTAATTGGAGCAATTGATGGCTCTCATGTCACTATAAGTGCACCTGTAGAAAATGCGGATAATTATATTAATCGCAAAGGCTATCATTCTATAATATTACAAGGAATTTGCAATTCTAAATTAAGATTTATAGATGTTTTCACGGGAATGTGTGGTAGCGTTCACGATGCAAGAGTTTGGCGTTTGAGCGATATAAAGCAGTTAATAACGCAAGACGTAAATAGGTACTTTCAAAATCAGTACCATCTTCTAGCTGATTCAGCATATCCATTGTCAAGTTTTATGTTAACCCCTTATAAAGATAATGGTCATTTAAACCATCTACAAAGAAACTTTAACACAAAATTATCCAAAACACGTGTAGTTATCGAACGTGCTTTTGGAATGTTGAAAGGAAGATTCAGAAAATTAAGATATATTTATATGTACAATACAGAAATGATACCGTTGGTTATAATCACTTGTTGCATCTTGCATAACATATGCATAGAAAATGAAGATGCACCTATGGCATTTGATCCAATAGAAATGCAAAATGATGAAAATAATGACGAAATTGCATTTATGGACGGTGCAGAAAAAAGAGATGTTATTTCTCGTATTTTGTGAAATAATAAAATAACATTACAAATAACATTTACAATTGTACTGCTAAATGTGATTTTAATATTTTAATTAATGAATAAATGTATTAATACATTTCTAAGTATTTTACTAAATGCTAGATAAATAATGTACTATTAACAATATTTTTTATTTTCTAATATCTAAAAAAACATGAGTAATGCTTATTAAGATTTACTTCATTTTTATTTTTCAAATATTGTTTTAAACACTTCTTTTACACTTATCTTTATTTTTTTTAATGCTTTTCTAATAACGACAAAAAACGTTCTTTTTGGTTATAATTTTCTTTATGATGATTTTCTCTTTGTGCTTTTAATTCTTCAATCCAGGAAGGTATTTTAGATTTTCTTTTTCTTATTGGTCGATTCTTTAAAACGTTGGTTGATTCTGTTAAATTTAAGTCATTTTCTTCGTTTTCCTCTTCATTATTGATTATTTCGAAACCTCGTGTACTCGATGCAATAGACAGTGGTGTAACTTCTGAATTTTTCCTCAACATATCATGCATTATTTCAAAATATTCCCATGTTTGTTTGGCTGCACCAGTATGATTCTTTGTATCTCTGATCGTTTTGTATCGTTTTTTTCATGCTATTCCATTTGATGTAACAGTTATTTGTAGTTAAATTATAACCATTAATGGCCGTAGCAATGGTTTTCCAAGCTTGTTTGTTCAAAGTAGGTGTATGACAATTAATATACGTATTTATCTCCTCCAACAGCAATTTCGTCATGGCATCGGTCCATTGAATTCTGCAACTCACTACGTTTACAAAAATTACTTATTATTTGAATAAATTTGGTTAATGAACTTATGTATAATTATATTTTTTAAATAATCATATACATACCAAAATCCGCTTCATATATCTGTATATGATAAATATGATAAAAATAACTTTACAAGTGAGATATATTTAATTTAGTTTCTGTATGTATGTATGTATGTATGTGTCTTTATTTCTTCCCCTTGGGGTTTGAAAGGCGCTTTTCCAGGGAGCGTACCCGAACCCCTTACATCATCTTTACTTTTCCCTTCCCCTTTCCCCTTACAATCATTCTTTCATTAACCTGGCCTTTGGTGACCTTACAGTGCCTCTAACTTATCTCCCTTCCCTTAACCTTCTTCTCCTTCTTCTCCTTTCTGTCCTTCCACCTCCTCTCTCCTCCTTCATTCCTCCTCGTCTCCACTCTCTTTCGTCCTCCTCCTGTCATCTCCTTCCTCTTCCTTTCTCTCTTTCCTTGTCCTCCTTCCTCTGCAACCATAAACCTTATACAATGAACTTATCCCTCCACCTCTCTCCCTTCTCTCTTCCCCTCTCTCCCTCTCCCATCTGCCCCCTCTCCCTGTTCACCCCTTTCCTTTCCTTCCTCCTCTCGCCCTTCTCTTTTTTCCCTACTTTTTTTCCACCAACTCCTGCTCTTTCTCATCCCATATCCACTCTCCCCATTCTATCTCCATCTTCCTATTTTCCACTCTTACTACCTTCCCCTTTGCTCTCTCCTCTTTCGCTTTCTCCAGCAGCCTCCATCTTATTTTCCTCTCCTCTATCGTTAGGTCCTCATCTAACCCTATTACCCATCTCCTCCACGCTTCCCCTCTTTTCCCCATCAAATCTTCTTTATCCTCTTTCCCCCTCATCTCTACTATTAATACCCACTTTCCTCTTTCCCCCTTCCTTTCTTCCACCTCGTCTATCTCTGTCTCTCTCCCTAGCAATTCCTCCATCATTTCTTCTACTGTTATCCTCCTCTCTCTTTTATTCTCTCCCTCTATTCCCCTACATACTATCTTATTTACCCTTCCCTTCCTTCGTTCTAACTCCTCCCTTATCCTCTTCTCTCTCTCCTCCCGCTCTTCCCCTCTCTCCATTTCTTCTCTCTTTCCTCTAACTTCTTCCCTATCTCCTTTCTTTCCCTTCTTTCCACCTCTCTTATCCTCCCTATCTTCTCCCTCTCCCTTCTTTCTTCCTCGCTCTTCTCCACTTCTCTCCACCACTCTTCTTCCTCTTCTTCCACCACACCTTCCTCTTCTATCCTCCTATTCCTCTCCTCTCCTTTCTCACGGCTCACCCCTCCACTTTCCTCTCTCTCTCTTCTCATTCTTCCTTCTTCTTTTGCCCTTGTCACCTATTCACTCTTCCTCCTCATTTCTCCCTCCTGCTTTTCATCTCCTACTCCTCTCTGCTTCCTCTTCTCCTTCTCTCCGCTCCTCCTTTCTTCCTCTCTCCTCACCTCCGACCTGCATCCCTCTGCTCTTTCTAACTTCTTTTCCCTTTCATTCTCCTGTTTTGCCCTTTCTTCCTCTCCCTCCTTCATCCCTTCCATCATCACCATCATCTTTCCCATCATCTCCATCATCTTGCCCATCATCTCCTTCATCTCCTTCATTTCTTCTCTAACCTTTTTCGCTCCTTCCATTCTCCACTCACTATCCTCTTTTCTCTTCCCTCACTAACCTCTTCGTTGCTTGATCCTCGATTCACGTGTCAACCATCGACCATGCCTTCGATTTCCAGCTTCGATCCTCTCCTTCTGCCGCCCTCTATCGAGTTCCATTCTTACTACCTCCATCTTCCTGTTTTACCTACTGCCCTTCTTTGTGTCCCTCCTATCTTACGTAATCATTTCCATCCTTCTAACCTCTTTCTCTTCTTTTCTCGTAACTCTCCTCCACTCTCTCTCCTCTCCTTCTCCTCTCTCTCTTCTCCTTCTTCGTGCCTCTCATCTCCTCTCCTCCTTCTTTCCGCTTCTCCATACCTTTCCTCTCTCTTCACCTTAACTTTCCGAACACTCCTTTCTTTCAGCACACAACTCTCTACCCTTCACTTCAATCCACTCTTTCTCCTCTCCTCCTCTTCTTTTTTCTTCTCCTCCATTTGCCCTATCTCCTCCGCTCTCTCTCCTTCCTTTCTCTCAATTTCTTCCTCCTTTGTCACTTTCTCTCACTTATCTCCCCTTTTTCTTTCGGAGCCTTATTCTACACTTCCCACCTCACCAACCGCCATCTTGTCCCTCATTTAGTTTCTGTTTATATGTATAAATTTTATATTTTTATGTAAATTATAACATTATTTAATATGTGATAAATTACAATTACATTAAAAATTTTAATTAAATTTACAATTACATATCTAACAATTTACATATCTTATATCATATAATTTGAATACAAAAACTTATATGTTTTTCAATATTACATTTTACAATATTAGATAATTTTTATTTAAACAAATGTTAATAACTTTTGAACGGTTCAACTACAAACGATTCTGAAAAAGACAGCGCAAGCGGATTCGCGATATCTCAACAAATGGCAAAGTTAGCTGTTTTTCATTTAAAGAAATGTTAATAACTTTTGAACGGTTCAACTACAAACGAGACGAAACAACTACAAACGATTCTGAAAAAGGTAACGCAAGCGGATTCGCTATATCTTAACAAATAGCAAAGTGAGGTATTTTTCATTTAAACAAATGTTAATAACTTTTGAACGATTCAACTACAAACGAAACGAAACAACTACAAACAATTCTAAAAAAGACAGCGCAAGCGGATTCGCGACATCTCAACAAATAGCAAAGTTAGCTTATTGCAATTTGTTTAATTGATTATATCTTTTAATGGATAAAACTACAAACGAAATTATTGTTACTACAAACAACTACAAATAAAATGTTATTATATTATTTTCCATATTAAAAAATTAATTTTTTAAATGTCGTGCTAGGTTCACATAGTTGCGTCAGTCTATATTCTTTATTCAATATCTTTATTTAATAGTTAGTGTATTATTCAATATTTAATGTATCTTTTTTTCAATATTCAGTGAGCGCTAAAGATGGAAGATGCTCGTGTCGTGGCGAACGTCAACTGAAATGTACTCAACGTATCAGACGCAGGGTGAATTCTCCATAATCTAACGCGCCTATGTGAACGCACTTTGACGGACAAACTCGCTTTGCTTGTGTGCGTGCGAGCATACGTACGTGAGTTTGAAACTTCTTACTCTTGTGGAACTTAAGGAAACCGGAACGTCACAATTCTAACATACGATTACGATATCTCAGGATAGACTGCACCCATCATATTCAAATTAGTCGCAATCGAAAGCTTGCATCCACATTATGTTATAAAAGTACTGTTAGATTTTTGATAACGGCTTTAGTTCCTGAGATATTTTAATCGAAAGGTTGTGTGAGGTGAAATTCCGGATAAGCTATGCGGTAGCGCTCGACGTTAGCAGTGACTCTCATCGCTCGGAACCTTGTTCTTTATGTACTTGGCGTCACGACGTTACCGCGTTGCTTGATTATAATAAATAAGATAAAATGGGACATACTGTATATTATAATTTATTAAAAGAAGTAGATAAAACGGGACACACTGTATATTATAATTTGTTCAAAGAAAAAGATATGAAATAATGACAGTGATAAGGAAGTTACACAAAGAGTAAAGCGAATTACTATAGCATGATTTTAGTTTTACATTACATTAATCAGAATAAGTAAATTTTATCATTTCAACTTTTTCTAGAATCATAAATAAAAGTTGTTAAGTGTAATCAATAAAAATTTAACGTCCTATACATTACAATTTATTGAAAAAAAAAACATATTGACTGCTAAGGACATTATATAAAGAGAAAAGCGAAATATAGCATAATTATTAATAAAAGATAGTATAAATGCGAGAGATCGGCGCTGCTGCCATCTAACTAAACAAAACAAACTGTACAAATGACGATAATGATAACGACGTTTCTTAAATGTAAATTTGCCAAAAATCAGACTTTGCATCGCAAACGTACGTACGTAGGACACGTACACCAAAAATGTGAACACTTTTATTCTATTAGGTGATAAATTCTTGCCGTTTTTTCGTTTTCAAAATTGATTTATTTCGAAAGGAAGATGAATCAACCTCAATCAAAGTAATTTCCTCCATTTTCTACTACTTTTTCCCATCTCTCCGGCAACAGGGCAATCCCACGACGCCTAGAACGCGTAGAACGCGGTGTCTTTTGAGGCGATCCATTCATCCACCCATTTTTGGAATTCTTCGTAACTAGAGAAGTGTGTGTCCATGAGTGCGTGTTGCATCGACCGGAAGAGGTGGTAATCCGACGGTGCCAAGTCTGGAGAGTACGCTGGATGCGGGAGGACTTCCCATTCAAACTCTAGAAGTGTCTGCTTCACGCTTTTCGCAACATGCGGTCGAGCGTTATCATGCAAAAGAATGACTTTGCGTCGATTGTCGTTGTTGGCTGCGAATGGTCCTTTTTGCATCAACTCGTCACTCAATCGGCATAATTGCTGTTGGTAGCGATCAGCTGTAACGGTTTCATTTGGACGCAAGAGCTCGTGATACAGCATACCTTTCTGGTCCCACCAAATGCAGAGCAAGGTATTATGCCCGTGAATATTCCTCTTCGGCGTTGAAGTGGATGATTGGCCGGGGTCCACCCATGATTTCCTCCGTTTGGGATTATCAAAATAAATCCATTTTTCATCGCCAGTCACGATACGCCACAAAAAACTCTTTTTTCTTTGCCTGGCAAGCAAAGATGTCGCGATAGACAAACGAATCGAAATGGCATTTTCTGACAACTTATGTGGTAGCCATATCCCTTCCTTATAAATTTTTTCCATGCATGCAAGCGTTTTGAGACGGCCGTTGGAGTAACATTTAATGCTTTCGACAACTCTAAAAGCTGGATTCTCATCGAGCAATTCTTGCAGCTCAACATCTTCAAATTTTTTCGGCTGTCCGGGACGTTCTTTGTCTCTCACGTCAAAATCACTGTTTCGAAAGCGTTCAAACCAAACTCTATATGTTCTTTCCGATGAAGTTTCATCACCATACACTTCTGATAATAAGCGATGCGTTTCAGCTGCGGTTTTCTTGAGGTCGAAGTAGTGAAGAAGCACATGTAGGAAAAACAGCTTATCGCGGTTCATTTTCAATCGATTGGAAAATCTCTTTGGCGTCGAGAAATCTAACCTGTGAGGACTGAATCACTTTCAGCAATGTCTAAACTACAAAAGACATGCGGCTTCACCGTCGAAACTTTTTTTTTATTGTATAAAAAGAGAGGGCCTTGACATCGCCATCCGGCCAGCAGTTACAATATATGGACTTACAGTACCGACCGAAAATTACAGCTGATCTCGCGCTTAAATTCTACGACATAGCTGAGACCCCACGCGCCCCACGGCAAACCCCGCCAGGCGTACCAACAAAGCCCGCCGCACGGCACGCAGGATCCCAACTCAACGCCTCCATGAAAAAGGACACTAGGTTTTAACGCATGTGCGGTGCATGCCGCGCAACCACGAATCCTGCACCAAGCCACCCTCGCTCAACGTTCGATTTTTCGACATGCATGAACATTTCACTGTCGAAACTCGCCAGCGTTGGAGCCAGCACCCTCTAGTAGCGAGCGGCAGGAATTAAGTTTACCACCTAATATAATTTAAACCCAAGCTATCCAGTGAGCCTATTCTGAACCAGTGTTGCCAGAAATGGCACTCTTACAGCACGCGGTAGTATGTGGTGAGGATGGAGTTGGGATGGTTTCGTGACGATCGCGCGACACGGATTGTTGGAGCGTCGCGCGATCATCGCGAAACCATCCCCACTCTATCCCTATTACATACTACCGCGTGCTGTAAGAGTGCCATTTCTGGCAACACTGCTCTAAACTTGATCCGTTCAGCGGTTATTAACATCCGATAATCTAAAGGTCTCTGAAATCGTCGCGTAAAGATACACGGTCGATCTCGCTGTGCGTACACTTGGCGCGAGACACTATCGTGTCTCTTGATATACAGATTTAGTTGCTATTATTGGTAAACCTTGATATAGAAAACAAAGAATATATTGTGTTTAAAAAATCAATCGGTTGTTTTCATTTGAAATGCCCAAAAAAGGGTATGGGTCCAGAAGATTAATAAAAGTGCGAAAAATTGCGTCGATTCTCTTAACCTAAAAAAATAGCGTCAAGTGGATGTGCACTGAAAGTTGCTTGTGAAGCTAATGATGGCTAGCAATATAAATTCGATGATGAATTATCAAATTGAACCACATAGTAAATTAAATTAAGACACATGGAAGGTGAAAGCGGAGGCCGTCCTCCTCAAAAATTGATTATGGAATTACGTAACTGGAGACAAGAAGAAACCGAAACTAGAACAGAATGAGAAATTCAAGATTTACATGCCAGGTCGGATCTTGTGTTAATAATATCTCCCTCTGAATTACAACACTCTGAATTAACCTATTAACGCCCAACAAGCTCGAATTCTTTGCTCATTTTCCAGCCACATTCTCGGAAAGAATTACGAAGTATATTTTTACCAAAACAATGATTCTTACTATTTTTAGGTGTGCTCTTTCGAATTCCGAAGTCAAAATTGAGCCTCCGTGCCTCAGAAAAAAAATATGGCGTATTAAAAATCTCACAAAAATTACATTTTTTTAAAAAAGGAGAAAAAAGGCGCTAAGTACACGCGCCAGTCGCAACCAACCAAATAAAATTAATCTATTAAACAAATGTCGTATATATATATAAAATTAACCAAGTAAAAATTAACTTATTAAAAAACTATCGTATATAAACCTATAAAAAATATGATATCGGAAAATGGCGCCAAGTAAAACTTTACCAGTCACAACTAACCAAATAAAAATTAATTTCTTTAAAAAATGTCGTATATATATATAAAAATAAAAAATAGTAATGCTAAAGAACTTGGCGCTGCTACATCATCAAGTAATACGTTAACTGACAATGCTATCAAGTAATATGTTAACTGACAATGGTATCAAGTAATACGTTAACTGACAATGCTAACTAATGTTTAAATACGTTAATTGACAGTGTTCACTAATGTAATATTGTTATTTACTTAGTGAATATTGTTTTATGTAGTTGTTATTTACTTAATGAATATTGTTTTATGTAGTTGTTATTTACTTAGTGAATATTGTTTTATGCAGCAGCGCCAAGTTCTTTAGCATTACTATTTTTTATTTTTATATATATACATTTTTTAAAGAAATTAATTTTTATTTGGTTAGTTGTAACTGGTAAAGTTTTACTTGGCGCCATTTTCCGATATCATATTTTTTATAGGTTTATATACGATAGTTTTTTAATAAGTTAATTTTTACTTGGTTAATTTTATATATATATACGACATGTGTTTAATAGATTAAATTTTATTTGGTTGGTTGCGAGTTGCGACTGGCGCGTGTACTTGGCGCCTTTTTTCGCCTTTTTTTAAAAAAAGTAATTTTTGTGAGATATCATTTCTTTTTTTATTATAATCGAATGTCAACACCCAGTATATTGTAATAACTATCAGAATACAAAAAGTTTAATTTATCATGTCAACTTTTTCTGGAATCACAAATACAAGTTTTTCGGGTTTTCGGGTCAATTAAAATCCCTACATGTTATAATCTTATAGGACACCCTATATGTTAAAATCAAAAGTCGACACTCAGTATATTATAAAATCATAAATACAAGTTTTTTGGTTGGTCAATAAAAATCGGACACCCAATATATTAAAACCAAAAGTCAACACCCAGTATATTTTATAAAATCGCAAATACAAGTTTTTCGTTTGGTCAATAAAAATCGGACACCCTATATATTATAATCAAAAGTCGACACCCAGTATACTATAATTAATCATTGGAAAAAATAAAATTTAATCTATCGTGTTAAATTTTTCTAGAATAACAATTACAAGTTCTTCGAGTTGGTCAATTAAAATCGGACACCCTTATATTATAATCGAATATCAACACCCAGTATATTGTAATAACTATCAGAATACAAAAGTTTAATTTATCATGTCAACTTTTTCTGGAATCACAAATACAAGTTTTCCGGTAGGTCAATAAAAATCGGACACCCTATATATTATAATCAAAAGTCGACACCCAGTATATTATAATTATGGAATCACAAATACAAGTTTTTCGGTAGGTCAATAAAAATCGAACACCCTATATATTATAATCAACAGTCGACACTCAGTATATTATAATTAATCATCGGAAAATATAAAGTTTAATCTCTCGTGTCAAATTTTTCTAGAATCTCACAATTACAAGTTTTTCGGGTTGGTCAATTAAAATCGGACACCCTTTAAATTATAATCGAAAGTCGACACCCAGTATATTATAATTACTCATCGGAATAAATAAAGTTTAATTTGTCATGTCAAATTTTTCTAAAATCACAAATACTAGAATGCTCACTGCTCTCTTTAGCGGAGCCGTCAGCCGTGCCGCCTAGTGGTTAAAAGGTGAACTGTACGTTTTCCGTGACCAGACGACGACGATAAGAGAGTTTCTTAATAAAATATTTCACGATGTGGACTTTGCATCGTAATATCTCCCTTCACCGGGCATGTACGAGAAAAATAAAAACACTTTCCTTATATAATTCGAGTACGCAGAATCGATTGAGCCTGTTCTTAACTCGATCGATCCACGCGTTATTAAGATCCGCAAATCTCGGCTAGTCTCAACTAGTCGGCTCGCGTAAAGATACACGGTCCGTCTTTCGCTGCCATTACGCTGCGCGTGAACTTGGCGCGAGACACTACCGTGTCTCTTGATAAAAAAACACCAAAAAATTGAAGACTTTTTTTCGAAATGTGTTTTCTTATACAGAAAAAGGGTTGCAATACACTTCTAAATTCAACTATCGGTACATAAAATAGTTGAACTTTAACGACGATTTTTTTTTGTTTTTCGAAAAATCGCGTGATTGTCCTAAACTGACGTTTATATGAGGAAATTTTCGAAAAATACTGATTTATTGTAAATAATCTAATAAAGTTCGAAATATCGAGGTTTCTGACACTTGAAACGTTACCAATTGTTGAGCTCATTACCGTAGATCATGTTTCAACGTAATTTGTAACTTCAAAGATGGCAGATCCAAGATGTCCGCCAAATTATTTCAAAAATAATCAGTTTTTTGTTATTACTCGCTTCTGGAACTTAAATCCGGTAGAATTCATACTATTGTAGGTGTTTTTGACATTGCTGATTACGAATATCAAGTTAGATTTGCAAAATCAGTGTTTAAACAAAATTGTTTAAAAAATTTACTGCAAAATTGTATTTTTTCTAAACTTTTATGCCAAAATCTTAGTCTACGGAGAAAATTACGTCGGAAATATGCTCTAGTTCTTTCAATATTTTTTCGATGAAGCTGTAAATTGACGAGAAATAGCGAAGAAAAAAGTGTTCATACTTCCATGTGATACGCCAAGAGGTTTCGTCCGTTAGCTATTAATGTTTAATATTGCCCAACTCTAACCACGTGGAGGTGGACATTTTAGAGTTACTTTTTTTTTCTAAATTTTAAATTTTTCTCAATTTTCTAATTCGAAGATTGAGAAAAAAAAAATTAAAAATTAAAAAAAACATAACAAAATAAAGACACTCTAAAACGTCCACCTCCACGTGGTTAGAGTTGGGCAACGTTAAACATTAACAGTTAACGGACGAAACCTCTTGGCGTATCACATGGAAGTATGAACACTTTTTTCTTCGCATTTCTCGTCAATTTACAGCTTCATCGAAAAAATATTGAAAGAACTAGAGCATATTTCCGACGTAATTTTCTCCGTAGACTAAGATTTTGGCATAAAAGTTTAGAAAAAATACAATTTTGCAGTAAATTTTTTAAACAATTTTGTTTAAACACTGATTTTGCAAATCTAACTTGATATTCGTAATCAGCAATGTCAAAAACACCTACAATAGTATGAATTCTACCGGATTTAAGTTCCAGAAGCGAGTAATAACAAAAAACTGATTATTTTTGAAATAATTTGGCGGACATCTTGGATCTGCCATCTTTGAAGTTACAAATTACGTTGAAACATGATCTACGGTAATGAGCTCAACAATTGGTAACGTTTCAAGTGTCAGAAACCTCGATATTTCGAACTTTATTAGATTATTTACAATAAATCAGTATTTTTCGAAAATTTCCTCATATAAATGTCATTTTAGGACAATCACGCGATTTTTCGAAAAACAAAAAAAATCGTCGTTAAAGTTCAACTATTTTATGTACCGATAGTTGAATTTAGAAGTGTATTGCAACCCTTTTTCTGTACAAGAAAAAACATTTCGAAAAAAAGTCTTCAATTGGTTGGTGTTTTTTTATTTTTAATACGCCATATTTTTTTTCTGAGGCACGGAGACTCAATTTTGACCTCGGAATTCGAAAGAGCACACCCAAAAATGGTAAGAATCATTGTTTTGTTATAAATATGCTTCGTGATTCTTTCCGACAATGAGGCTGGAAAATGAGCAAAGAATTCGAGCTTGTTGGGCGTTAATGGGTTAAGAACTGTATAACCTCGAAAGAAGTCTGGGACACGCTGAGGCGTGGATATAACCTATAATATAATATACAAAATTTATAGAGTGATTCCTAAGATGGCGGACGCTGTGTGGTCGGCTTAAGTTTAGTGCCTTTCGTCTTGAGTTTTTAAGAGTAATAGTGGTAGTTTGACCCTGAGTGAGCGATCAGGAGAATTACTTTAGAGCACGTGGACAAGTCTACTAAAAACCATCTGAAAGAAGGGTCATGACAGGAGGACGAAGGACATTCCCTCGGATCCTGGAAGAGAACCGTTAAGGATGATATAGACGGCGGAAAAAGGAGATCAGAGATAGAAGAATGTTTTAGCACGGAGGAAATCGAAAGTAATGGATGGTATCGAAAGGACAGTATTAGAAAAAATAAACGTCGGAATAGAATTAATACAAGAATATATGATAGAGTTTATGAGAGTGATAAGGAGGATAGAGATATATTAGAAAGAGAACAAGAATTAGATTCGATTATGACAAAGAAGGTGAGAAACAAGAGACAAGCAGAAGCGGTGACTGATATAGGAAATGAGGGGAAAAAGAATAAGCAGATGGAGGTAACTCCCTCAGTAAGAACAGGGTAAGATAGGTTAAAAAGATGTACGGATATCTCGATCAAAGAGGGGGAATGTCAGAGCGAAAAAGTAAAAGGCGCACAAATGATTTCAGATAAGGTAAATGTGATAGAAGACACAGGTATGGAGACGGATACAGAGACATTAATGGAGGATATTTCTAATATAGAGGTTGGGAAAAATGTGAATATAAATACAGAATAGGGCTGTAGCGGTAGTAGGATAAGATGGTAGTTGTAAAAGGAAAGTTTAGATATGAAGAGGAATTAGGAGATAGTTAAAAACAAAGATGGAAATGATAGGTTTAAAAGCGATCACAGAGGTGAAATAGTAGTGGAAGCGAGAATGAGTCAGAAATGTAAAGCAAAAAATAGAGCACATAATGCGATTAAAATAGCGTCGCAGATCTTTAAAAAGTATTCAGGTTGATAGAATTAGAAATAAGGGTTTTAATTTATCGGAGATAGTTTTTAAGAATATAGTAGAAGCTAATAGATATCTAAGTATTGAGGCAGGTAAAGAGGAAAAAGAGATTATATTTACAATTCCTAGTAGGGTTAAGCGGAGTCATCTTCGACTGGAATATGGACATGCCATTGCACGAGTTGGTCGAAGCGATAGACGATACACAAGGTATTCTGCAACTCGTACGAATGAGAAAGCGATATTTGGATCCACAGACGAAGGAGGCAATGATCGGTTATACACATAATATATTAGTGACAATTGAAGGGAATGAACTTCCGAAGGAATTGAAACTGTTAATGGACTAACGGTAATAAAGGTAAGACCTTTTGTGGAACCTGTAAAACAATGTTTTAACTATTTTAAGTACGGACATGTCAAGGTTACGTGCAGAAGCCCGAAAGTATGTATAATTTGTGGAGAAGAATCTCATGGTAGGTGTAATGACCCAATCAAATGTGCAAATTGTGGAGAAGGCCACAAACTTACTAGCAAAAAGTGCAGAATATGGAAATTAACTTTCAGCTGAAAATAACTATAGCTGAAAGGAATATTTCGATCCAAGAAGCGAGATCTTTGTTGAGAGCGGATAGAAGAGAAGAGATCTGGATGAGAAGTAGCAAGGAATGGCCGGAAGTACACGAAGGAGAACCAGATAGAATTCAAGAATATAGGAGAGAAGAAGAAGGAGGCAGCGAGCAAGGAAGAACGTATGCAGCGGTGACTAAGAATAGAAGCATAAACCGTATAGAACAGCCAGTAAGGGATAGAGAGGATGGAGCTCCAAAGGATCAACGAATCCCGACAAGGAAAGTTAGACAACCACAAAAAAAATATTGTTGCATCCGGGTGCATCCTGTATGCACATGACGCGTGCCGGTCAGCTGAGTGAGCGCCGTCGGATCGGCCGTCAGGAGGAAGACACGAGCTTCCTAGCGACGGGTTGCCAGGGAAATAAATAAATAAGGAAGAAGAGACAGAATAGATCTTGACCTGGTCAAGAGTCGACGTGTATTACACCTGTTCCCGGCTTTAATAAAGTTCCACCGTTTTACTGGTAAAGAGTGTTTTCCTTCACACGCGAGCATCTCCGCGAGTTCGAGTGTGTGCGTCGAGCTGAAGCACGCCCGGACGCAACAATATGAACGAAAGCATAAAAATAATTTTTATGGAGCAGTAAATACTCGAGAATTTGAAATAGAAAAAGAGAGATGAGATATGGCAGCAAGACCATGGAAAGATAAGCAACAGGGTGAAGACGAAGAAGCGCAGGAATCTTATAGATACGAAGGTCAGCTAAAAGAAAAGATTAGAAGAATAGAAGAGAAATTAGACAGGGCAATAAGTAACCAGCAAGAGGAAATGGATAGAATAGTGAGAATATTACAGGAAACCGGAGCACATACGAATATGCGAATGGAACAAAGAAAAGGATTAATACGGCGCGAGATTATTTAAATAAAGGCCGCTATGGATCTTAAGATTCTGATATAGAATGCCAAAGGATGGAAGAATAAGAAAGAAGAGCTGATAAAGAGAACAACGGAATATGATATAAGTATCATAGTCGAAACAAAAAGTAAAGTAAAGGATAGACAAGTTTTAGGGTATGTAGTGGTGAATAAAGCCAGAGAGGGAATTGTGAATGTAGGAGCAGGTGGAATAGCGATAATAGTCAAGAAGAATTTAAAATTTGATCTAATTCAAGACTTGCGAGTAGAGTCTGATAGTATTGAAGTATTAGGAATTACGATTAAAGGACTGCATCGAAAAGTAAGTTTTATAGGAGTATATAGGAAACCGGGAGCTACAGAAAACAAAGGTGTGTGGAGTAAATTGTTAGAGAGTCCTAATCTAGCAGAAGGAGTAATTGTTGCAGGTGATTTTAATTCGCATAATAGGATATGGAATTGTGAACGAACAGATAAAAACGGAGAAATACTATTGGAAGAAATGGAGGAGAAGAATATGTTTGTGATAAACAGAGATACGAGGTCAAGAATAGGACAAAGAGGAGAGAGGCTCTCGAATTTGGATAATATTTAATATTTTCATCGGATAATATATTATAAGCTATACGCAAATTAATGATACATGGGGTTCAGATCACTTTCCGATCAGTTTTGAATTTAAAGTTAATAGAACTCGGTATAGGAAGAAAACAAATAGAATATCTACGAAGCATACTGATTGGATAACATATGAGCAATTAATAATAGAAAAAGAGGAGTTTTTTCAGACACCAGAGTATATATACTTCCGAGAGCAGAAAAAATATTCTAAACTCTGCGAGATAATGAAGACGGCGGTACAGATAGCTACATATGGAGAAGTAAGAACGGAGACTGGGAAAAGAGAAGAGGCTTCACGATTAGGGAAGAAAGATGATAGAAAAGGAAGACAAAGTAGGAATCCGATCACATGGTGGGACGAGGAATGTGAACGGATTACAGAAGAAAGAAGAAAGAAAATGAAGGAATGCACGAAGAATTAGATATGAAATCTTATATTGAATACAAACGGATAACTGCAATGACAAGAAAAACTATAAAACAAAAAAAGAAATAGGATTGGCAACAATTTTCAAGCAGCTTGAATAAAAATGTGAACATTAATCAGTTCAGTGGTGGACTCAAGTCACGTCTCTGAAGCAGGCAGGACCAAATGGGCAGAATCAAACAACGTCTGTTTGATTATTTAGTACCCATTTTGTACTAATTTGTACCACTAATAAAACTTTTGTACCTCGTGCCATTTTGGAAAAAATCGTGGCGCTGCTAACTTTTGAATGAAGCTAGCAGGACCACAACTGAAAAAAATTAAAATACAAAATAAAGGGCAGAAATAGAAAGGAGAGAATTTGTACTAATTTGTACCATCAATTAAAAATGAATATTTGCAATCAGTTCCGCGGAAACAAACCCCATTTAAATTCAGCTGTATATACAATAAAGAACAAATTACAACTTCTTATCGGCGGAATCGAATGGCGACAATTGCAACAGATATGTAATAATATGTACCATTAAAATTTATAATTACAGATTTTGTACCCGAGGCATTCCATCGGAAACCACCTCCGATCCTATTCGGCTCAAGAGTAAAGTACCACTTTAAAGCAGCAGAATCGAATGGCGACTTTTGCAATAGATATGTAATAATTTGTAACATTAAAATCTGTAATTACAGATTTTGTACCCGCGGCATTCCATCGGAAACCACCCCCGACCCAATTCGGCTCAAGAGTAAAGTACCACTTTAAATCAGCAGAATCGAATGACGACTTTTGCAATAGATATGTAATACTTTGTACGTGATAATGTAATTCACCGTGCAGAAGCGTGTATCGAAGCTCATAGTGCTCATTTCGAGCATCTTCTACATTAATCAGTCCTTTTCAGGACTATTAATATTTTTAAACGTCTGGACACTCACTATTTATAAAATAAAATAAAATATAGTTATCCCTGTTTCCAAAGCAATAGAATTTTGTGTTCTTTCTTATTTTATGTAATAATCGGATACATACAAATTTCCTGTATTAAGAGTCCTTTTGACACGGAAAATAATGTCAATTACTGCAAAAAATTATTTCACGCGAATTATCATGCGCGGAAAGTTGCACGCAGACTGTCTTATTGTTCGGCTTTACAACGCGGCGAATATAGCAGCGTGCCAGCGCGCGACGGCGGACAGAACACTCACGCACACTACCAAGCGCGCGACTCACAGACGTGTATACTTCTAAAGGACGGCGTCGATTCGCTAGAATTTACCTTTTAATAACTCTGTCATTAAGCATCTTAGACAAAAATGGCTCAGGACTTTTCGACTCAACTTTCCATGAGGAATAACACTGTATACTTAGTGGGCGATCGATAATTAACACCCTGTATATAGATGAACGTGCAATACTTTTAAAAAACTTGACTGATAGTACTTTTATCTCTTCATATATTGTAAAAAAAATAAGATATTTGACATTACAAAATATGTGAAATCACAAAATTACTTTTTAAAAAAAACAGTATAGAGACAGCATTAACGAAGCACGTCGCGTAATGTTTTCTCTCTTGGTTTTACGTCTTGCATAGAGGATGGAAGATCGCCGTGAATCCCACCACCGTTTTCCCACTACCATTCCTATCCTGTTAACCCCGCTAGTCCTCATCAATCCCGTCGCCCTCCGCCACAGCGCTCGTACTATCTTCCACTACCTCTACGGACAGGCGGGAGCGTGTGTAACCCTATCGCTGTATGTTGAGGAGACACACGGATATACGGACGGCATTAACGCCGCTGCACGTACACTACTTTTTAATATATAATATAGTATCCGTATATAGAACCAATCAAAGCGAAAAATTAGATTTAGTCTATTACAGCGCAATAGTCATTTTAACCAGGTTATTTTGACCGGCACCGCGAAAACAGCCCAGAATTCTTTGCATCAATGTAATAAATATTTAAAATGTTTACCTTCTTGTTGCAAACGTTGCTATTGTATCATGGAAGTTATGGAACGGAAAGAACTAAAGTTCTTGACACTTACAACCAAACTCTTCATTGGTTTAGAGTATTAATCTCATATAAACTATTTTATGAGACAGCGACTCTCGAGAAGAACATGAGGAGGCTCGAGAAACGTCTCGAACAAAAACAAAAGTGGTTGACGCCCTCATTTAAAACCGAGCTTCTTTTCACTAAATTTGTGGGAATTACATAATATTTACCACTCTATAACAGTTGCAATAGTTGCAACCTTTTCTGAAACTCTCGACAATCTTTTACCAGTTGCTCTATCGTACAGCAAATATATTTAACATTAGTAGCTGTTTTCCTTCGAGCGTTTAAGGGACGCCACATACACACATACACACAAAAGAGGTGTAAATCTGATCATGCAACCTCGATGCGGTACACCTTGGGTAATGCTAATGCCAGCGGTTATTGTAACTTTTAATTCTCATATCTCGGAAGGTACATTGTGAGAAAATACTTTGTTATAGTGTTATAGTGTTTCGAAGAGCTCTCGAGGTAAATTATAAGAATGTGAAAGAAACAATAGGGGTTTCCATTTAAAAATTTTAAGTTGATCTTTATATGACCTTGTCATATAAAGCATCTACACCCAAAGTCCAACTAAGATTCCTATCTGTTTTCCCCCTCGAAACGAAACAAATTTATTTAAAACATTTTTTACTATAATATGTACTTTCAGAGACAACTTGTAACACTTTAAATGGCCCATCCTGTATAAATAAAAATTGTACAACTCATCACGCTGCATATCTGACGTTAAGGAATATTCTCAGACTTTAATATATACGGTCATTGCTTTTAAAAACGCGATTTGTCCATCTCTCTGATAAAGAGATTAAGCGTTAAACGGGTCAAAATCCTGAAACACGTCCAGACACACTCTTATACACACCGGCGTTCAATGCTACAGACAATTATATTAATCACAAACAACATTAGGGTTGGAAAATAGCTGTAACGCAATATGACTCAACACCATATAAAGTTAATCTTTAGCAGATCCCATTTTCGATTACCTTTTCTATCATATAAATCTTGTTGGATCTAGAGTGAAAAGTTCTTTTTCCTCTTTGACGGTGTCCTCTTTGACAGTAAGAATAGTCTAGTGATTTTCGGGACTCTAACTGGTTTCGAAACTGTTGTTTTTAATTATGAGTATGGTCCAGATTATGCTGTATCAACCGAAAAAAGTGATAATTCAAAGCGCAACATATGATAAATTATTAGGTGGTAAACTTAATTCCTGCCGCTCGCTATTAGAGGGTGCCGGCTCCAACGCTGGCAAGTTTCGACAGTGAGGTCGCATGTCTTTTGTAAT
This sequence comes from Ooceraea biroi, assembly GCF_003672135.1. Classification (NCBI taxonomy): domain Eukaryota; kingdom Metazoa; phylum Arthropoda; class Insecta; order Hymenoptera; family Formicidae; genus Ooceraea; species Ooceraea biroi. The sequence goes on from NC_039511.1 coordinate 7,904,332, forward strand.
TTAGACATTGCTGAAAGTGATTCAGTCCTCACAGGTTAGATTTCTCGACGCCAAAGAGATTTTCCAATCGATTGAAAATGAACCGCGATAAGCTGTTTTTCCTACATATGCTTCTTCACTACTTCGACCTCAAGAAAACTGCAGCTGAAACGCATCGCTTATTATCCGAAGTGTATGGTGATGAAACTTCATCGGAAAGAACATATAGAGTTTGGTTTGAACGCTTTCGAAACAGTGATTTTGACGTGAGAAACAAAGAACGTCCCGGACAGCCGAAAAAATTTGAAGATGTTGAGCTGCAAGAATTGCTCGATGAGAATCCAGCTTTTAGAGTTGTCGAAAGCATTAAATGTTACTTCAATGGCCGTCTCAAAACGCTTGTATGCCATGGGAAAACTTCATAAGGAAGGGATATGGCTACCACATGAGTTGTCAGAAAATGCCATTTTGAATCGTTTGTCTATCGCGATTTCTTTGCTTGCCAGGCAAAGAAAAAAGAGTTTTTTGTGGCGTATCGTGTCTGACGATGAAAAATGGATTTATTTTAATAATCCCAAACCGAGAAAATCATAGGTGGACCCCGAGCAATTATGCCGATTGAATGACGAGTTGATGCAAAAAAGACCATCCGTAGCCAACAACGACAATCGACGCAAAGTCATTCTTTTGCATGATAACGCTCGACCGCATGTTGCGAAAAGCGTGAAGCAGACACTTCTAGAGTTTGAATGGGAAGTCCTCCCACATCCAGCGTATTCTCCAGACTTGGCACCGTCGGATTACCATCTCTTCCGGTCGATGCAACACGCACTTACGGACACACACTTCTCTAGTTACGAAGAATTCCAAAAATGGGTGGATGAATGGATCGCCTCAAAAGACACCGCGTTCTACCGTCGTGGGATTGCCCTGTTGCCGGAGAGATGGGAAAAAGTAGTAGAAAATGAAGGAAATTACTTTGATTGAGGTTGATTCATCTTCCCTTCGAAACAAATCAATTTTGAAGACGAAAAAACGGCAGTAAGTTTACCACCTAAATATATTGAATGTGGGAAAATGCGTATTTTGTCAAAATTATCAGCTCTGATACCATCTATTTTAATCTGATTATTTCTCATACGTGTCAGTGGATACTATTACTGTATCACGTATAGGACTGTAATCTCATAATAAATCATGATAAATCTTGTCGTTTTGGTAACAATATTTTTAGATTAAAGAACATAAACATGATGAATATTAAAGAACATAAACATATTATAACAATATAATGAATATATATAATACTTTATCTGATTTCGTGACTGCAGCAATGGCTTTTTACGCTTTAATGTTTATGTATTGTATTAGGTTGGTGTATAAGGTTTTGATGAATTGATGAATGAATCGCTTCAAAAGATGATTTCTTGTTTCGATTCGCATATTCGCATATTTGCATGTTGCTAGAAAAAATACTTTGATTGATTTATGCTGTATCGATTGTTTCATTCCAATAAAGAAAAATTGTAAAATCGGCAAGAACTTATGCATCGACCTAATAAAATAGAGAATTTTAAAAAATTACCGTAAATAATTGCCATATCAAATTTTCATTCATTCTAGTTTCCAAAAAGCTTAGTTTACAGCTTAATAGATATAAAGCTCTAAAGAATGATAATTATATGATTAAGTGAATGAGAGAAATAAAATCTAGAAATTAATTATTTCATTAATACTAGAAAATATACATAATAAATATGACTTTTGTAATACATACCACCGGTGACAGTCTCAAGGGTGAACGCATTAAATTGCCAGTTTCCAGCTTTTTGTAACACGCACTGTAACAGGTACACAATATTCAAATGTAATGAATCAACATACATGCAACGATTAATATTTTCTTGTTAAGACTAATTTATTTCCTCAAACTTTTATAAAATTACAGAGGAAGTAATATTATTTAGCATTTCATACTTTTTAATAGATAAAAGTAATAATATTTTTAATAGATAAATTAAGGGTAAACCTTAAGAAAAGGGGAGGCATCTCCTATGACCTTGACCTTCACATATATTATAGAGGATACCTTCCTGAGTAACCCGCCAAAGGTTTTAACCGGCACTCGTTGTTTATTGAAAAGTTATTAACAAAAGAAATTTAATAATTTTACTCAAATTTTCAGCTATCTACGCGAAGTGTGGACTTGATCTTGACATATATTATATAGATTATCCTTCCGAGTAATCTGCAGAAGATTTTAGCCGTCGCTCGTTGTTTGTTAAAAATTTATTAACAAAATAGTTTAATGAATAGAGCATAATTTTACGATACCATATACGTTTACGACAGAGTATATTTGATGGAATTTTAGCTTTAAATCAGAAATAGGTGTGGATTAGGTTATATTTTTCGAAACTGGAGCTCCGGATACATACGCTCGTTTTTCAGCCCGCCAGGATCCGTGCTGTGTATCAGGTGATCAAAATCTGTACGATGAAATCTGTTACACTAGCCCCGGCCTCGCCCCTCCCCCCGCCCTCCCGCGAAGCGAGCTAAAAAACGAGCGTATGTTTCCGAGGTTCCAGTTTCAGAAAATGTCACCTAACCTAAACCTATTTCTGATTTAAAGCTAAAATTCCATCAAATATCTCTCTTTCGCAGGGCCGTTTCTAGCCGGGGTGTAACGGGCGCAGCGCACCCCGGGCGGCCGCCCCGCAGGGGCGGCCGACGGCTATCGGTACGTCTTTAAAAGTAATCGTACAACCGAATTAAAACAGAAAAAATTTTCGAACGATAAAAATAATCAAAATTGAGAAAAAGATCACAAATTTGCATGACTGATGACTTCTATGATGTACGTCGGACTGTGCCAATCCCATTAAGTCTGATTAAATTGATTATTTTTCATCAAAATTACTCCTACCAACTCTGATTAATGCCAAACAAACCATCCACATGAAATTCAACGTGACGTAAATTAATCTAAACAAACCCCATAATATCTGACCCAATGGGTTAATTCCCAGTTTATTTGTTAGAAAAATATTTATTTTAATGTACGTTCAATTGATGTGAAAAATAATATTTATTTAATATTTTTTTATATGAACGTTAAAATAAGTGTTTCTTTAATTAAAAGAGAACTTAACTTATTATATTATTTGATATTTTAAAAATATCTACTATGAAAATAACTATGAAAAATTATAAAAATAGTTTTCAAAAATTTTTTAAACTTTTTTAAAACTTTGCTTATTGATTAGGATCGAATAAGTTGTGCTTCCTTTTTGAGTTCAGTCGAATGAGAAATGTGAAAGCAAAATCATAGTGGCACTGCCATCGTGGTATAAATAAGGATCCCTAGGTATAAATATAGGTTATTTGGTTTTGTTAGCACTCTTTATTCTGATAAATGTTGGGAACATTGCGAAGAGAGAATCAACTTGTATTGCTGAGTGGAATTCCCCGTACATATGAATGGTACTACCACATGCGTTATTAAGGTCTGTTCTCTTTAACTGTATTGGCTGCACTAGTTCAGAGATTATCTTTCTCCTGCCAATGTAGAGGGAAAAAGATAACCTCTTGAATCAGTACAGAAAAAGAACAGACCAATATATAAACGTACATATAAATGATACAACCAATTTTATTATTATTGACATCCATAATACGAATTGTAAATTGCGAACATATATATGCGACACTGTAAGGTATAAAGTATATTGCATATTCCCAGATACAATTTGTTACGTCCAGAGACTGCACAGTTCCTTGTTTCCAAGGAATTTAGCGATATTTTTTAATTGTCGGTCAATGAGGCGACGCGTCGAGCCGGTCGCGTGCGATCAATAGGGCCTCAGTGAGGGATTAGAAGAAACGGTGACACAGCTGTGTCGGATCCGAGGAAATACCTTCACAAGAACCGCGGGTTGTGACGCACGTGTCCGGGCAGGCGCGATATTAGATCCGGATATCGAACCCTTTGGTCTTACTGATCAATTTATAAATAAACAAGCAACAAATTCGGTCGCGCGTGACTGTAGGTTCGCGGTGTATCACTCTTCCTGGAAGAGAAAATGACACAGCTGTGCCGGATCATTCCCCGGGTAGATACCTCACAGGAACCGCGAGTCCGGTCACACACGTACCGGTACTTCCGGTTTAAAAAGAAACCATCTGTGGACGGTTTATCGCCTCATAGACCAACCGATCATATTTGCAATTAAATTAACTAACGGCCCTCGAAAGGTGGTTTCCTGAAAACGCAGTTCCCGGAAAAGCTACCTCTTTTCCACGTCATCCCTATCGTATAAAAGGTGATGACCACTCCAGAGGGCAGCTTTTTCATTCTGTCCGTGTTCGCGAACGTAGCTCATCCATTTTTTGTCCGTAACCACGAACGTACCTTGTCAGCCTTAGCGAACGTACCTTGTCAGCTTTAACGAACGTACCTTGTCAGCCTTCGCGAACGACACAATTTTGTGAAGTCAAGTGCCGGGCCGTGAACACTAACTTTGGTGCGCGAGTTACATATCACCCAAGCAACTCGACGTGCGTTTAACTGCTACACCATCCACCCGACGGCAGTTCATTGGCACAAACGGATTTTTTCAAGTTTCAGCATACACCTGCAAACAAGTGAGCGTTTTCCTTTAGCTGTCACTCCTTTTTTCTTTACTCTTTGTCTTCTCTTCCTTTTGTTTATTCATCGACAATTTTCATTCACATTTCTCCTTCAGCTCTCTTCTACCCCTTTTCTATACATTTCTCCTGGACTCATCCGGTATCCCCCTTTAAGTGTTTTCCGGCAAACGATCACGCAGTCCGTCTTCCTCTGCGGGACCATCCAGCAGCGACCAAGCGTCGTTTCCTGGGGGCCATCCAACGACGGAGCCACCGTGTAAAAAGATCGCGACCGAGATCGATCCGCGGCCCCCCTCAACGTGTTCGACCAGTTCATCGGTCATAGTATTAAATTCTTTTCGGCCTCCTTCCCCTGCCCTTTCCGTCCAAACAGTATCTTCCACCTCGCATCGGGCATCCCCTGATTCTTCCGTTCAGATACTGGAACCCCTACTCCGAACACCTTCCCCGTTCTCTGTCTCTTCAAGCGTCTCTTCTTCCGCACCCTCCGTTTCTTCTTCGCGCTCCTCTTTGCGTCCTTCAACCCCTTCAAGCGTCTCTCTCTCTTTATCTCTGCCTCCTTCTTCTCTTACACCCCCTTCGTGTTATTTCTCTATGTCCGAATCCTCTTCGCGAGCATCCATTCAAGTGTCACCTCCTAACTCTCCCCATTACTCTCCGTCTATTTCTCCAGCTCCCTTCTCCCTACGCTATTCGCCTGTGCAACCTGGCGATTTGGAGAATTTTGCAAATTCTTCTTTTCCTCCTCGTTCTCCGTCGCCCGTCAGGGATAACGATATAGTCGAAGAGTTCATCCAGCGTTCACTGGTGACTCTAGGAGAGCGATTCCTCCACATTTTCCCTCCAGTCACTCACCCTCTACCACCTAATGCCATTGTGATAGACCCAGACTTCTTTCCTATTCCCTCTCTCAGGGCCGCTCTTCGGCACACCGACCCAAACGTCGGGATCCCTCTGATTGTCAGAGGACACCTATATCCCATTCTGTTCCCCGCCTCTCTCCTCCGCCGGTATTTTTTAAATAATGATTAGTGTTAATATAGAAATAGATTTTAGAAATAGATCAGTCGCCGTAATTTTCATTTATATATTATTTTATTGGTTAAGTTGTTCTCCTTTAGTTTTTATGTTTTTTTGAAATAGACTCAGTTTGGAAAATTGATCTAGGAAGTAAAGCGTTTAATTTCCGCTTATGTTTAGTTTTAAATTTGTAATTAATTATAATTTCCGAGTAAACTACATTTTCAATTTACACATTTTATAGACACAAAACAACACATACACTTTACATTTCTTTCAACCAAATATGTTTTAGACATACTTTGTTTTCTTTAGAATAAAATGTTTATTAGTTAACTAGTCACCGATGTATTATTCATTTTGATTCCCTCTATTCGTCTCCGCCTTCCCAGATCGTACGGGTCCTATCCCAGGTAAAAGGGATTCAGTTCCCTGACCTAAAAAGGGACCAACGGACAGACCGTTCCAGGGCCTACGGTAAAATCGATCTCCGTGGTCGTTGACCTTTAAGCCGGAGCAAGTGGTCAGTCCGACTCGTATTTTGGGGCCTGACCGCCACAAGATACGAGAGGCGTCCTGTTGCGCCCTTCCTTCGATCTCACGGAGCTCTGGACGTAACAAATTCTTGCGTGCAAGTTTTGCGCGCGCTACGCATGTAAATTGTTTAAAAGATTCGCGTGAATTTTGTTCGTAGAACAATTTAGTACAATTTTTAAACACGGATAAGAGTAATTGGAATATTAATATTGGTGATAAACACGTCCCTGATGATATTTTAAGTATTTTTAGTCTGGGGGGTAAGTTTGATTTGCCTTATAATAACGCTAACAGATGTGACAGAACATTTAGTGCTTGACGTTATTAAGAACTTGCAGAGTAAGTGTTTTAGGTTGCCTGTGGACATTGTTAATGACATTCGTTTTTGTATTTCCAGTTCTGTACATAGATTATTAAATAATAGAATTCATAATGGTCCAATGGACAACTATTTTATTAGAGCTTTTGCGAAATGTAGAAAATTTTTGAATGAGAACAAAGATATAATGGTGACAAAAGTTGACAAAGGCCAAGTCACTGTAGTGATGGATAGGATTGGTTATATTGCGCAAATGAAAGAGTTGTTGGATGATGAGTCTACTTATGTTAAACTGGAGAGGAATCCAATCAAGAAGGTTACTAATAGAGTCAATGAATTAGTCAAGTCATGGTTCGCTTCTGATATTATTGATGAATATACTTATAAACGTGTACGTATATCTGAGTGTAACATTTCACGATGCTACGGGTTGCCCAAAATACACAAACTCGGGTATCCTTTGAAGATTATCGTTTCTGCGGTGGATAGTCCATTATATAATATTGCGACCTTTTTTCACAAAATATTGACTGATTCAATTGACAAACCGAAATCATATGTCGGGAATAGTTGGACTTTTGTCGATAGGGTTAAAGATTTAACCATTGAAACGTATGAATTTTAGTATCGTTTGACGTTGTATCGTTGTTTACGAACATTCCTAAAGATTTGGTAAAGAAAGCGATTGAAAAAAGATGGAGCATGATCTCTACTGTTACTAAATTTAATCTTGACCAATTTTTATTTGCTATTGACATTATTTTGGACTCGACTAGTTTCACTTTTGATGGCCAATTGTATTCGCAAATTTTTAGTAGTCCTATGGGCTCACCTCTTTCTCCTGTGTTAGCAGATATGGTGTTGGATGATTTGGAGACTAGTTGCATCGGGTCTCTTGACTTTAGGATGAAAATGTATGTTAGATATGTTAACGACATTTTTATGATATTACCCACTGACAAAGTTCAACAGGTTTTAGCCTTACTTAACAACTTTCATTCGAGACTTAAGCGGGGAACCTACTTTATAGGGTCGAAAAAATCGATTTTTTTTGTGTGCATAAATTAATAGTAATACTCTTCAAGAATATGTTCTGTAAATTTTAGAGCGAAATTCGAAGTCCTTCGGTAGATTTAGCATGTGCAACGAGAGCATGGCGCATAGGTATACGACAATGATCCGCAACACACACAGGCGCACAGCCTCTTAGTCTGTCACTTCTATTCATTGGTTCAGATGTTCGTCAAAACAAGTCAGCTTGTGTATACCTGATCTGTGTACGTGTTTTTATGTGTTAGTGCAGCCGAGAGAGACAGAGAGTCGGGACAGCTGCCTAAAATGACAAAGGGAGTTGAAAAGAGAAAGTATATTTCAAGGTCCTTGCTTGCTCTTAGCGGTTAGTCGAGTTTGAGTTTTCGATCAATACAGACGTTTGGAAAGCAAAATGTACCCAAAAGCGAAGCACGGAGAATCTCAACGCGCATCTAGATCGACGAAGAGACACTTTCAAGTATGAAGCGGCAGGTAAATTGGAAGAGTACGACCATCCCCCTCCTCTCCATCCAGATATCGAGGAGCATTTGATTCCAATATATACTGATTTGTCCAATGAAGACCTTTTAACGCGATGTATGGGTAGACACATACAGAATGCAAACGAAAGTTTCAACGCGACCGTCTGGCGACTAGCACCGAAGCATTTGAACTCCGGCAAAAATATTATTGAAATAGCCACCTTTATTACTGCCGGCATTTTCAATGAAGGATATTCATCACTTTTGAAGATAATAAATCAATTAGAGATCAACATTGGACCAGAGTGCCGGAATTTCGCTAATATGTACGACACGCAGCGCATCTCGAGGCAGAAGCGACATAGACTCAGCAGCACAAAGGAGGCTCAAGCAGCTCGTTGGCTGGCTCAAATTGCCACAAATGAGTTTCATGAGGAAGCTGAAGGACTACTGTATGGTGCTGGTATAGCAGATTAGCCTTCGAGCTCTGTAAGTACTCAATAACTATTAGTTTTTTAAACCGAAAACTTTAAACGCGTTTTTCTCGAAATGTGTTTTTCACATTTTCTTGAATTTTGTGTACACGATTACAAAAAAACTATTTGACCTATCGACTTCGTTCAAAGTATTTTAGTTAAATAATAGCCAACCATCCTCGATGAACCTAAAACATTAATCAAAAATCAATTTAAACAATGTTTTTTGCATAAACATAACGACATTGCCTCCCAAAAATCGTAACTTTTTTTTCAAAGTTGTACAAAATTTTCATTTTTAAACTTTTTTTAAATATTTTTGGTTTACTTAGAGTAAAATAACATACAAATTAATAATATACTTGAATTTTTTGTTTCAGGCAAGAATTGAAGATGCTAGGATGTACACAATGACGCAGCTCCAATAGCGAAGCACGGACTTTAATATTAAAGTTTTCAATAACAATATTGCTCTTTTTATTAAATAAAAATATATATCGAAGGTTCAAACCTAATATTAAAAGATCTTAAAACTTTCAAAAATATAAACATTACTTTTCCTTTACAAAAAATTCTTAAAAATCACCTATTTTTCGCTCTTCTAAAGTAGGTTCCCCCCTTAAATTTACTGTTGAGTTTGAAAATAATAATTCAATTAATTTTTTGGACACCACTGTTATACGTAATAATGAGATTTTGATCACGAATTGGTATCGTAAGCCGAATTTTTCGGGGCGGTACATTAATTATTTTGCCGCTAATCCTGTACAACATAAGATAAATACTGTTACTAGTCTAGTAGACAAAGCAATTTTATTGTCGGACAAACAATTTCATGATATTAACATACAAACGGTGAAATCTATTTTGATTAACAATTGTTATCCACTGGAGTTCATTAACAGACATGTTATAAATAGGTTAAGACACATTAAGTACAAGATGTCAAATGTTAACAATCGAAGTGTAACATATAACAATGTAAGGGATATTGATAGTAGGGTTTCTGTTAGTATTCCTTACATTAAAGGATTTAGCGAAAACGTTTCTCGAATTTTGAAGCGTTTCAAGTTGAATGTGATACATGTTACCAATAAGAAGTTGAAGTGCGTTATTAAATGTGGGAAAGACAGGTTGTCACATGAGGACAAAACTGGGGTGATTTACAAAATCAACTGTGCGAATTGCGATGCTTGCTATTTCGGGCAGACAAAAAGGCACCTTGATACTAGAGTCAAGGAGCACATTTTGGATGTGAAGAAGCGTGAAGGCAACTGGTCGGTGGTCAGCAAACATCGAGTGAATGGTGGTCACGAATTTGAATGGTCTAATGTGAATGTTTTACATCAAGAGATGCTTTTAAGCAAAAGATTGATTGCAGAGATGATTTTTATCAAGCGACATACTTCGTCTTTAAATTTACAGAAAGACACTGAACGCTTACCGGGTATATATGACATTGTTTTGACTAAGATCTACTGTTTTGACTAATGTTGAGCTTCACTTGCTAGCTGACCTCCGCTGAATGCTGACGTGTTTTCCGGACAGGTTGCTTTGTCATCTTATTTGTCTTTTTCTGCCAGTGAGTGGGTTGTATGGTTTATTTCATTGTTATATTGCGACGGCCGTCGCTGGCCTACGGCCCGCCGTGCGCGTAGGCGCGGCGTCGCAAATCAGCGGACACGCGAAATCTACTGAAACGATAATTATTCCCGAACAACCGTGATCGTGACAACTCAGATTTTCCTCGGCAAGTCCTCTCGACACTTTTTCGCTCAGAACTCACCTCGCGGAACTCTCTTCTCCGCTCTCGATATGCTTTCTCTCTCGATAACTTCTTTCTCTCTCGATACCTTCTTTCTCTCAACCGCGGATCTGAGTCTCGGTGTCACGATCACCGATACGACAAACGATAAAGGAATTGGGCGCCAGGCGCAATCACTTGCACCGCTCACGAAATCAGCACGTAAAACTTCGATAGCTCGACTAGTCAGCCGTCGTGGGTTAGGGTATTATAAGGCCGCTGGAAGGAAGACAGTAAGACACAACGCAATTGTATAAAATAATAAATAATAATGTATTTCGAGAACTTCCGGGGATACAGGGATTCGTCACTCCAAATCACATGGACGCCAACAACGCAGATACACGAACGCAAACTCGAGTAACACGACATACGAAAAACACGACGCAATACGCGATGCGGTCGTCACCGCACCCTTCCGAACTAGCGACAAATAGCGGATACGCGAGTCAGCCTTTTATGTCGCGGGGACTCTCTCGGCACCCGTTCTCGAGATCCTCCCCGGTGATTTCCGCGAGGTGCCGCGGTCCGGTTAGGAAATGGCCGTTATTCTCAGCGCGAAATCCTCTTCCTTCTCGCGATCTCGCCTCAATCCCGGCTCTGTCTCTCACGGGCGTTACTCGAAAAGTCTCGACCGTATTCCACTCGGCAGTCGATATCCCGCTACTAGACTACTCGGCAGCAACGCAGATCCGTACATAACGTAATAGGCGCGACGATATTCGGACTCAACAACGTAAGACGCGCGACGAGACACTCCTCCGAACGACAGAACACGAAACGCAATATATGCGACGAAACACTCGAAATACTTCACGACTCGGCAACGCACAATAAACAGTAATATTTGATTACAAAAGACGACAATATTACGCGACAATTGACTGGAGTTGGCTTTCGAGGTGGAAGTTCTACCCCCCTTATTCGCGACACCGGGGCAGACGGGCATCGTCTCGTTTCTCGCTCTCCTCGGCACTACACGATAGTCTGTTCCCCTTAGGTACGGGGCGAAACAATTATTTCGGCGACTGAGCTCGAGGCGCCGTCGTAGCCGGTGTAATTACAAAGATATCGCAGAGTGCAACCTTACATAAGAACCTCGTCCTCCTTGTCGTAGCTGGCTGCTCTCTCGCTCGTTTTCGGGGCCCTCGCCAGGATCGTTCCGCATGCGTAACCAAACTCCAAGTGACGAGTCGCGGGGCGCGTCGCGAGGTCCTTCACCGTTCGCGCATCGATCCACCACCGACTTATCGCCGAGCCGCCGCAAGCCCTATCGCCGCTATCTTTCGCACGGCGGGTAGCCGCTCTTCAGGCGCTTCTTTTGGATCGTGTTAGGTTGCTGGCCGCGCCGACCTTCCCCGGTCGCCGTTTTTCCCCGCCGGGTTGGCCAGGCCCAAACGAGGGGATTCGAGGTTGTCGCCGAGAGGTTGCGCACCCCCTCCCAGGCGGTTGAGCTGCTGTGCTCCTTTTCTCAGGTTGGCACGGAATTCCTCGCTGACGATCCGCGCTCGCAGCTCCGTTCCTCGCTGCTCGGCATCTTGATTCGGCGGTCGGCGGCATCGTTTCCTTGCACGGCTCGGAACCTCCAACGCTCCCGCAACCCTCAGGCTTCCCTTCTTCGGCCTTCTCTCCCGCCGGGTTCTTGCTCCGAGGTGATGCTGTCCCGCCGTGTGAGATACAGTTCTTCCGGTGGGTGGGTCTACACTCTGCGAAATTCTTAACATGATTAACACGCGCTCACACGCCGCTCGGTAAAGTATCGCTCCCCCTCAAACGCAAGAGAAACGATCCCGACGGAATATTTGTGCTTCCTCCGTCCTATCGCACCTTGTGACGGATGTCCCGAAACGTCACGTCACAATATATATACTGTTTGTAATGTTATATATATACTGTTTGTTAACGTGATTGCTGTCACCGTTTAAATTTGTATTTGTATTTTGTAGGAAGAGACTTTTATTTTTTGCAAATTTGATAAGAGCCGGAATTACGGCTGAAACGTTATGTGGTTTTTTTTGGATGAATAAATTTGCCAGCGATTGGTCGTCAGAACTGTGATTTTATTGTTCGTAGAACATGTGTCGTCGTGTATATTGCATACAAGGCTACTCAGAAAAACGTTTTGCGCATAAATATCCAGAAAATCACATGCAAAAACGGTTCAAACAAAACCTTGTCTCAATGCGTCGCCATATAAATAATAAGTGGCCATCAAAATGTTTCTGGGTTGTTTTCATTGTATGGAACTACGAAATGTATGCATATAGATGTAACAATGTAAACAATGTAAATATGATTTCTAAATGTCTGATCGCAAAACGAAACGTTTGTCAGGAGCTGAATATAGAAAACGAAAGCTTCAAAGAGATGCAGAATCACGCAAAGATGAAGGAGCAATAAAAAAATTTTTGTTCGGCAACGATCGACAGGCAGAAATATCAAGCTCGTCTAAATCAATAACGATTGACACAGAAAAGTTACCGACTGAATGTATGCACAACAAAAAACTTCAGGCAGAAATGATACAAGAATAAAAGGTGAAGATAAAGCTCGAAATGAAATTGTAATGCAGGTTACTGATAGTACTGAGACAACAAAGAAACACACACTAGAAACAGAAATATTCTCTGAGGAAAAACTTATAAGTGACGATCCAGCTAAGTGGCCATCGCGATTATCGAATAGTGAGGTGCAATATCTCGTACAAAATAAGCCCAACTGTAGAATACAGTTGTCATATCCCACAGATAGTAATGGCAGATCGTTCTCCAATACTTATTTTACGCGCAAATTTAAAAACGGTAAAATATGCGACAGAAGCAGGCTATTGTACTCGCCTTCACAAAATAGAATTTTCTGCTTTTGTTGTAAACTATTTGCAAATTGTAATAGCACTTTGGGTAACGACGGTTTTTATGATTGGCAACACGCATCTCGTCACTTGGCAAGACATGAGAAAGGTCCAGGACATATACAGAATTTCAAAAAGTGGATTAATCTGACCACAGCGTTCAAAATGGAAAAAAATAATAGATCAATATGAGCAGCGTATACTTCAGGTAGAACAAAAACATTGGTACTCTGTAATTGAGCGTATCGTACATATCGTGAAATTCCTAGCTAAACAGAATTTAGCTTTCCGTGGATCTTCGAGTAAACTGTTTGAATCGGATAATGGCAATTTTTTGAAAGCTATAGAAATGATATCTCAGTTTGATCCAGTAATGTCAGAACATATTCTCAGGATACAACAGAGAAAAAATGACGACAAATTACCTATATATTTAGGTAATGTTATCCAAAACGAGGTAATTTCTCTCGTTGCAGATAATATACGATTGACAATACTGAATAACGCGAGACAGTCAAAGTATTTTTCTGTGATCCTTGATTGTACGCCAGACGTAAGTCATATAGAACAAATTACAGGGATAATTTGTTTCATAGTTGTAAACGCGGACACAAGAACGTACGAGATTAACGAACACTTCCTTGGATTTCATCCTATCAACGATTCCACTGGAGAAGGTTTAACAATATTTCTTCTTAAAATTCTTGAAGATCACAACTTGAACATTCAAGATCTATGTGGTCAGAGTTACGATAACGACGCGAATATGCGTGGAAAATATCGTGGAGTACAAAAAAGAATACTGGATATCAACCCCCGAGTGTTTTTTATCCTTGTGCTTCTCATAGCTTAAATTTAGTAGTCAATGATGCAGCCAAAGTAAGTTTCGAAACCGTGGATTTCTTCAGTACAGTTCAAACGCTTTACAATTTTTTCTCAGAATCAACTAAAAGGTAGGGGGTTCTAAAACAAAATGTTACAAAATTGACGCTGAAGTCAGTCTCAGAGACAAGATCGGAGAGTAGAATCGAAACCATAAAGCCATTACAATACGAGTTAGGCGAAATATATGACGCTTTAATGGAACTGACAAGTATCAGTGAAATGGATATCTAAACTCGCCATGAAGCACAGTGTCTAGCACAAAAACTTTGCAATTTTAAATTCGTATGCTCAACCGTCATTTTATATGAGATTCTTTTGAAAATAAATGTTGTTAGTAAAATGCTTCAAAACCTCGAAATGAATATTTCTTCATCAGCAAAAGTTCTGAAAGATCTCGTAACTAGTTTAACAAATAAATGATCTGACGAAGGGTTTGAAGACTTTGTCACGCATGCTAAGGAATTGGCTACAATTATTGAAACTGATGAAGACTTCCCAAGTCCAATAAAAGTGCGTTCGAGGAGGAAAACAAAGCAGTTCGATTACGAACATAGTGATGACAAAATTATAGACCTTAAAAATAATTTTAACCTTCAAGTGGTCGCGCGGCGTCGAAAAGACCGCACCTGGATAATTCCTTTAAATAAAAACCTATTGCCGCATCGTAGGGATTTCCCATCTCTAATAGCCTGTGATAGGTTTATTACGAACACATACAAACTGTTTTCATCCTTTTCTCGCAAATCCCGCGCTTTGCAAATTGCTTTTGTTTTAGTCTGGCTAAGAGCGTCGAATCGACTACACGCCATAATACACGGTAGTATCGCTGAAAAGGTTACGCGCGACTATTTACGATAAGTTATTTCGTTAGTAACTGTCGTTTGTTTACATTGTAAGATCCATATCTTACAATGAATAACAAAAAGCTTTATGATGATGAAGTCGCGCGACTGCTAAAGATCCTGAATTTTTATATTTTAATTTGCTATTTTCTAAAAATTATGACGTAAAATGTTAATAAACCCAAAAACTATGTTACAATTGTCTTAAAATAAATGATTAATTATATTTTTCCTTTTTTATTTCATTTAAAACTGGAATAGGTCGAAACGACTACGCGCGACCTCTCCCGTCTCAAAAGACTACGCGCCCGCTTGAAGGTTAAAATACATTTTTATTTTTGTATTTTAGATACAGCTCCTTAAACGAACGTTTTGAGTTATTGAAACAGCATGACTTTTGACTTTTTGCGCCATAGTTCATCTTTTGAAAAAATGAGTAAAGAGTACGTTTTAAAAAAGTGCATGAATTTGCAAGCAAAACTTTCAAATGGAACAGAAAGTGATATAGATGGTGCCGAATTATATGACGAAATTTGTATACTCCTGCAAGGAATGCTAACGCCCGATATGAATTCAAGTGCAATGCTAAATTATTTATTAAACAATAATTTGCAACAGGTGTTTCCGAATTTTTACATAAGTTTACAAATATTATTAACTTTACCAGTCACCGTAGCTTCAGGCGAAAGATCATTTTCGAAACTTAAGTTGATAAAAAATTATTTGCGTTCGACTATGTCTCAAGAAAGATTAACGAATCTAGCAACAATTTCGATCGAGCACGAAATTGCAAGCAAATTAGAAACATCAAAGCTCATCAAACAATTTGTTGAAATAAAAACGAGACGTGCGCGTTTCATATAAAATAGAATTTTAATTTATATTACATATTTATATATTTATTATATATTTTATTTTATATTTATATTTTATATTTTAGTTTAATTAGTGCAATAATTATGAAAGGATTCAGATAATTGTTCTAAACTGTATTAATGTGTTAATGTTTAATGTTCGCTCTAATAAATACAAAAAATAATTGAAATTTCCTCTACGCACTCTTATTTAATATTTAAGAAACGCTTCTGTCAATTAATATAAATTGACACTCAATTTCGATCAATTATCAATAACAATATTGTACGTGGGTCAATTTGAAGTGGGTTTGATTGAGTTGCATTGGTTTGCGTTAGTTTGGGTTGATTCATTTGGATTTAATGAAGGTTGGTAGGATTGTTTGGGTTACCAACATAAATGTGATCGGTACAAAAGGGCGGCGATGGGATGCTTTGCATCCAGGCGTAACAAGCCTTTAAAACATCCCTGCTCTTTCGTAAACGTATATGGTATCGTAAAATTATGCACTATTCATTAAACTTTTTTGCTAATAACTTTTTAACAAACAATGAGCGCCGACTAAAACCTTTTGAAGGTCACTCAGGAGGGTGACCTTAACAACATATGTCAAGGTCAAGGTCATAGGAGACGCTTCCTCTTTTCTTAAGGTTTACCAAATTAAGTAATTAAAGAAGATAAAAAAGAAAAAAGATAAAAAATGCAAATTTAAAAAACATAGATAATTGTAATAATATTAGAAAAATCATAAATAAACAAACTTGTCTCTTCAAATATATTTATTCGTAAAAATTCAATAATAACTTTAATCAGCTTGCATCATTTTTAAAGCAGCTTATAAAGTTAAAAATAAGTAAAGTTTGAAAGCGTGTATCTTCTAACAAAAATGAAAGGAAATATCTTCGCTTTCCTGAATTGCATAAATTTTATTTTTGAAAACAGACATATACTTTTTTAAGTGTTTTTATAAGTGTTCAATCTCACATTGAGAGATTAAAATAGTTTTTTTTTAAATTCAGCTTTTTTATTTTTAAACGAATATCGCTTTTATAGTAAAACCCGTACTCATGTTATCCAGCAATGGCCTACCGCGTGGTTTAGTGCGTGGAAGGAAACGCATGCATGGTACGTCTCTTGTGTACGGGAACTCCCCGAATTAACATGTGCGAAGGATAGAATGAGAATGGCTGCTTACCGCACTCATGAGTACGGGTAACGTCCAGGTACGCAGCAATTGCACGGAACCCCGTACGATCTACTCTTGAGAGGTTGTAATTCCTAATGGAATAGTTTCGTGTATCCGTCAAAGACGTTTTATAATTTGCTTAAAAATGCCTAAAACTTTTTCAAACGAAGAATACGTGGATATTCATTTCATTTATGATTTTTGCAATGAGGATTCGAGAGCGGCATGTCGCGAATATGCTGTCCGTTTTCCTGATCGGCAACCATGTCGCTCTGTTGTTGCTGAAACGCACAGACGTTTGCAGGAGACAGGATCATTTTCCAACGTCTCTGTGGTGCGGGAACCTGTTCGCAACGCTAGAACAACAGAAAGAGTTGCGAGACATTTTGAGATAAACCGAAATACTAGTACCCGTCGTGCTTCTCTGACTTTGGGAATTGCCCGAACCACAATTCAAAGGTCATTTCATGAATTAGATACGTACCCATATCATTTTACACCAGTCCAAAATCTTTTTCCTGCCGATTATCAAAGAAGCAAAAGATTTTGTCAATGATATTTGCATTTAGATGTAAATACTTTATCAAAAATCCTGTGGACAGACGAGAGCACTTTTACTAGGACGGGAGTATTCAATTATCACAATTCTAATTACTCGTGTGAAATGAATCCTCATTTTTCTCGGATATCGTCTTTTCAGCACGAATTCCAAGTCAATCATACCTATCCAAATGGCAATTTGAACAGGTATGATTGATGAATATTTAATTGGACCTCACATTCTACCTCACCACATTACTGCACAACAATTTTTACAGTTTTTGAATAACGATCTATTTGATCTATTGCAAGATGTGCCTTTAAATCTTCGCTACGACAGTTGGCTGCAGTTAAATGGATGCCCAGCTCACAGTGCTCGTATTGTTAGGGATTGGCTAAACCAGAGTTATCCGGAAAAATGGATTAGCCGTTGGGGACCTGTGGGGTGGCTAGCTAGGTCTCCAGATTTAACCCCTTTAGATTTTTACTTATGGGGAAAAATAAAAAATGAAGTTTACTCAACGCCAATAGAGTCTCGTGAACATCTGATCCAACGGTAACTGATAAACATGGCTTTTGATCGACTTAAATTAAATCGGGAGGAAATCTATAAAGCAACCAGATCGGTCATTACTCGATGCCGAAAGTGTATTCAACCTGGGGAGGGGGGGGACATTTTGAGAACAGTTAGTTTTTATTCATTTTTTACCATTACAGTGATGTTTTTGTTTGTTGTAAAATTAGAAAGGAAAATGAAGAAATAAAAGGTGGAAATAATGAAATTGATGACTTTATTTTATTCGATCATAACTGGCATTCTAGATGTTTTTTAGATTATATTTTCAAGTGTAAGTTGTACATCTAACACAAGTAACTGCGCACCAACGGGATTTGTCAGTCTTACAACACAGCCATTTTTTCTATGGTAGAAAGCAATCTTACCTAATAAAGGAGGGAGTCAAAAAATCGCCATTTTCTGCCTAAATGGGGAACCTGTAAAACATGATTTGCTGCCTTATTTGAGGTTGAAAGAAAAAGAAAACAATAGTCCTTTAATCAGTAAAACTGCGGGAAATATTTTAAAAGTGATAATGAATGTTTTTGGTAAATCTACCGATTAACGTACCCACCTCCTATCACCTTCTCCTTGACATATATTATAGAGGTCACCCTCCTAAGTGACCTTCAAAAGGTTTTAGCCGTCGATCGTTGTTTACTAAAAAGTTATCAAAAAAAGAAGTTTAATGATTTTGCACGAATTTTCAGCTGTCCACGACAAGCAAACAAGTTTCGAAAATATAGTAGTTATTTTGAATATTGAAAGACATAAATGACGAATATGAACGAAGGAAGGAAAGTGATTTAACCTAACCTAACCTAACCTAACCTGGTTAGGTTAGGTTAGGTTATATTCTCCGAAACTGGAGTCCCGGACACATACGCTCGGTTTCAGCCCGCTTCGCGGGAGGGTGGGGGGCAGGGGCTTCGCCCCCCCCCTCCCCACTAGACCTAGTGTAACAGATTTTACCGTACAGATTTTGATTACCTGGTACACGGCACGGAACCCGGCAGGGGCTTCGCCCTCCCGCGAAGCGGGCTGAAAAACAAGCGTATATGTGTCCGGGGCTCCAGTTTCGGAAAATATAACCTAACCCAAACTTATTTCTGATTTAAAGGTAAAATTCCATCAAATATACTCTTTCGTAAACGTATATGATATCGTAAAATTATGCTCTATTCATTAAACTTTTTTGTTAATAACTTTTTAACAAACAACGAGCGACGGGTGAAACCTAGTGCGGGTTAATTTGGAAGGTGACTTTTCTAATATATTTCAAACTCAAGTCCTTCCTTCGCGTGAACAGCTGAAAATTCATGCAAAATCATTAAACTTCTTTTGTTAATAACTTTTTATTAAACAACGACCGACGGTTAAAACTTGCACAATGTTACTCAGAGAGGTGACCTCTATAATATATATCAAGGACAAGGTGATAGGAGGTGGGTACGTTAATCGGTAGATTTACCGAAGTCTATAGCATGAAATTATATAGAAATACTAGCATCCCCCATCACGGCTTCGCCCGCGATATTTATGTGTAGAATTAAATAAAAACACATTTTATCCCTTCTCACCCGTTAGGGGTGGAATTTCGGAAAACCCTCCCTTAGTGAGCACCTACGTGATAGCAGGAATATACCCTTAAAATGTCAAGTCGATAGGTGCAGTGGTTCGGGCTGCACGTTGATGAATGAGTGAGTGAGTGGTATTTGGCTTATATATAGATATAGATTGTACAATATAACACGAGCGCATGCACCATGCTTAGCTTAACCAAGAGACAATGAACGAGCAGCGTTCATTCGTTAAACGCGAAGGACATGGCGGTCACTGCCTCCATTTGTTTCTATTTATTGTTTTTCATTTTTATTATTTTGTTAAATATTTTTATTTATATATTTTTAAAATATATTTAGTTTCCGGTTTCTGATTTATCATAATCATCTTCAAAATAATCATTTAAATATTCTGCAGGTACAAAAAAGTATATTAAAAAATATATCAAAAAATATATTTTAAAAATATATAAATAAAAATATTTAACAAAAAAATAAAAATGAAAAATGATAAAAAGAAACAAATGGAGGCAGTGACCGCCACGTCCTTCGCGTTTACCGAATGAACGCCGCTCGTTCGTTGTCTCTTGGTTAGGCTAAGCATGGTGCATGCGCTCGTGTTATATTGTACAGTATTTCTATATAATTTCATGGTATAGAAATACTCCACTTCATTAAATAGAAATATAGTTTATTTTAAGATTTTATATCTTTCATTAAACCGCTTAAATGCAATTATTTTAAAAACATTCATTATCACTTTTAAAATATTTCCCGCAGTTTCCTGGTTAAAGGACTATTGTTTTCTTCTTCTTTCAACCTCAAATAAGGCAGCAAATCATGTTTTACAGGTCCTCCTTTTAGGCAGAAAATGGCGACTTTTTTACTCCCTCCTTTAAATAAATAATATTCACTGTGAAAAACATCACCTCAGCCAGGGTTCGAACCTGGGACCTCCCTCATACCGTGCGGGTGTTAGCCAACTCGACCACTGAGGCATATGGTGATATTCGTTACAGTAAACAGTAAACACCTTACTATTCGATCCGAGGTGTAGTAACAATTAATATAGAGATGTTATAGATATCTATATTAATTATTACTACATCTATCACCACATGCCTCAGTGGTTGAGTTGGCTAAGACACCCGCATGGTATGAAGGAGGTCCCAGGTTCGAACCCTGGCTGAGGTGATGTTTTTCACAGTGAATATTATTTATTTAGGGTGGAGTTCCAAAAAGGGTACGGCTCCGATTTCGATCAAACTTTGTAAAAAGCTTTCTCTTAGGTTAAAATGGAAGTATTGAAAAGGAATTTTGGCGATTCCCATAAGGAAGGTCATTTTTATGGGAAAATGATAAAAGGTATAATTATTAGAAACTTGAGTATATTATTCAAATATTGTATTGTGGAGATTTGTAAAGTTTAGTATGCTATTGTTTACATTCTGTTCACACATTGAAGGACGAATTTGTTTCTATTTTGCTGGTGATTATTGTTAATTCAGCACCGCTTTGATCGTTGAAGTGCTTCAAACAGGCGACCTTCTTTAAATAACAAGCAGGGTTGGGTTGGGTTAAGTTAGATTTTCCGAAAGTGAAACCCTCCCGTAGGAGGGGCGGAAAACACTGTATTTACGCATGTATTTTGCAAAATAAAAAACGGGATGGGTTGGGTTAGGTTAGATTTTTTGGAAGTGGAGCCCCCCGCAGGGGGACGGAACACACTGTATCCACACATGTACTTTGCAAAATAAAAAACAGGGGATGGGTTGGGTTAGGTTAGATGTTTTGGAAGTGGATCTCTCCGCAGGGGGGCGGAACACACTGTATCCACGCATGTACTTTGCAAAATAAAAAAACAGGGGATGGGTTGGGTTAGAATTTATTATAACATGTATTACTTTTTGTAAAAACATCAATAAAATCAATACATATTCACTTAAATACAAATAGAGATCTTTGTTAATTTTCTGAGAATTTATTATTAAAAAATGACCTTTTTATGAGAGTCGCCAAAAATCCTTTTAAAGACTTTCATTTCAACCTGAGAGGAAGCTTGTTACAAAGTTTAATTAAAATCGGAGCCGTACCCTTTTCGGAACTTTATCCTTTATTTAAATTTATTAGGTAAGATTGCTTTCTACCATAGAAAAAATGGCTGTGTTGTAAGACTGACAAATCCCGTTGGCGCGCAGTTACTTGTGTTAGATGTACAACTTACACTTGAAAATATAATCTAAAATACATCTAGATGAATACCAGTTATGATCGAATAAAATAAAGTCATTAATTTCATTATTAATAATAATTTACTGGCGAAGTTAAGAATCTATAACATCTCTATATTAAAAGGTGGAAACTTCAATTGATTCGGCCTTAACTGGCAATATATTTGATAAAAGTAATCACTACGTTTCGACCTTTGGTTTGGGGCCTCCTCAAGCCCCATTAATTTTGTACAGAGTAATTTAATGTCTGACTTTGTATAATTTTCACCTGAGGAGGCTCCAAACCAAGGGTCGAAACGTAGTGATTAATTTTATCAAATATATTGCCAGTTAAGGCCGAATCAATTGAAGTTTCCACCTTTTATTTCTTCATATTTATTCTACTGGCAAAGATAAGTTTTCAACATCAATATCATCTTAGAAAGGAAAAATTACTTTATTTTTATGACAGAAAAAGATTTTGTTTTATTTTTTCAATTCATTTATTGTTTCCAAGAAATTTATTAATAAATATATTTATATGTATTAAAATATTTATTCGTATAAAAATATCTGCTTAATATTATTATGTCCTTTATTTTTTAATATCAAAGGCCAGTATTCATAGTCTGTTCTTATTTCCAGATGATCTGAAGTAATGTCTTAAGATGCTAATACGACTGTGTGATTCAAATATCTTATGAGTGTACTTAAAGATGGTCTTAAATCAGAATCAACAATGAATATCGGCCAAAGAATAATAATAAAGTAACAGATTTTCTGGTTTGCATAAGTACCCATTGTAGTTGGCGCAATTTGTTCATATCATTAGTTTTGTAGAGTCCTTTTTTGAAAGAACTTCAGGCGCGTATACTTGGCGCTTTTTTTGTACCTTTTTTAAAAAAAGGTAATTTTGTTGTGATTTCACACATTTTGTAGTGTGAAGTATGTTATTCTTTTTTATAATATATGAGGAGATGAAAGCCATAGTCCTGTCAGTCAAGGTTTTTAAAATTATTAACCTACATGTTTATAAAATATAAAATTATATTGAGTATATTTATGCACAGAAGTCAATATATTCAAGAAGAAAGAGTTTATTCCGTCGTTTTTTATTTCGTTTAATAAATAAATATAAATATATATTCTGTAAAAAAAGTATCCGGAATTAGTTATAAAACACAAATTACTTGTTTATTCATCAATATTGATTTTGTCACCTTCAAAATAGGCCCCATCGGATGCAATACACATGTGCCAACGCTTAAGTCCTCAAAACACTTTTCAAACGCTGAAGCTGGTATTGTTTTGAGCTCCTCGTCGTCATCGTCATCGTCGTCGTTGTCGTCGACGTGGTGCAACGTCGTCGTCATCGTCGTCGTCGTCGTCGACATGGTCCTCTCACTCACGCCCTCTCGCTCTCTCATTCACTGGCTCTCTCGCTCTCTATCGTCATCGACGTGGTGCAACGACGTCGTCACCCTCATCGTCGACGTGGTGTAACGTCGCCGTCGTCGTCGACGACGTGGAGCGCACACGTACGCGGTTATCGCTTGCGTATGTCTGGCGCACGCGAGAAAATCGATATTAGCTGCTGCCATCTCGTTCAAAAGATCGAACTGTACAAACGACGATGACGTTTCTTAAGTGAAATTTGCCAATTTCAGATTTTGCATTGCCATATCTCCGCTCGTAGGGCACGTAGAAGAAAAATGACAACACTTTTATTACATAATTTGACCCCAAGCTATCCACTGAGCCTACTCTGAACTTGATCTGTTCAGCGGTTATTGAGATCTAATAATCTGAGTGTCTGCGAAAGCGTCGCTTCGCGTAAAAATGTCACGGTGCGGTCTCGCTGCGCGTATATACTTGGCGCGAAACACTACCGTGTCTCTTGATAAACTTTCTTTATTTGTCTTTGAAAATTTTTTCTATCGGAAGAGAATAAAATATCAAAATTTTTCAACGACACAACGCAGCACAAGTTAATGCCCACTTGGGGGAAAAAATTGAGCTCAATCGCGAAAAAGTGCGGGGTTGGTGAAAATTGGTTTTTTGTTATTTTTTCGGTTTCTGTTGAGGTTGAGTTATCAATTTTTTCTTTGCGGCAGAAAGCAGCACAAACGTAGCAAAATACAGCACAGTTTTTAAAAATTAAGAATTCGAAAAGTGCGGGCTAGCAAAACTTTTGTTTTTTCACTTTTTCAGAAAATGCTTCAAGTTATTGAAATGAGGTTTGCGGCACAATTTGGCACAAACGTAGCACAATTCAGCACAATTATGAAAAAGATGAAATGCAAAAAGTGCGGGGCTAACTTCACACACGTCTTCACCGACGCCTCTGGGCACGCGTAACATTCACCGCAATTTCTAATGAGCGGAGTCCGTCTATGTGCGTTCGTTGCCACGGCCTATGATAATATTCTAAACACACGCGATAACTCTGCACTTCGGGATCAGCTCTCAAATATTTAGGCAATCTATCTCACAATCATTCAACGATAGTCGTGTAACAACACGATTTTTGGTATAAACTGCTCGGTAGTAAAATCGTGAATATCGCGTTTATCTGTAGGAGAAACTTTTTTTTTCGATCTATGCAAATAGTTCGATTACTGGCATATAAATGAGGCGACCGCGCACATGCGCGTACGACAATCGCAAGCAATAGGTGTTTGTAACCTCAATCGCAAAACTCGACTGACATCGGATACAATGGTCAGAAAGACACGCAGACACCCTTTGTTGCCCGATACGATACGTTGCATCATCTGCGGTCCCTCTAAGTGCGGTAAGACGAACTCAAATTGCTCGACGCGTCTCATCGAGCCGGTAATGATACTTATGATAACGAGATTCCGTCGATATTCGAGGGACTTTGTGAGGCTGATTTGATCATATGAGTTGTCGCATCGATGGCGACAACAGTGCGACTCACGCGCGATGTCTGTGAACAAGTTTGGAACGACGCTGGAGGAACGCGGCAGCGACGAGGTCGTCTTAGCGAGATCACTCTGACAAGTCTGTTAGAAAGTCCGAATGGCATACGCTTCGAAAATCTATACTCAAAATCCTTACATCAACCGAAATATCGATATCTCGAGAAGCTATTCGAACCAATGGAAGAGATCGGTTATTGATCATTCTTCGACGGTCGTGACGTTCTGCCACCGAGCGAGGCGCTTTCCAATTCGATTTTTGTGTTTAATGACGTAACCTGCGACGAGCAAGGCACGATTAGGGAATACTTCGCTACTCATGGGTAGACACTCGAACATTAACTGCTTCTATCTCTGTCAAGCATATGCCAAAATACCAAAACACCTGATAACGCAATAACGCAAATCTGTTAATTCTCTTTCGACAGGATGGTACCAACTTGCGACACGTGTACAATGATCGTGAACACTGACATGTCCTACGAAACTTTTTGTGAGTTGTATCGAGAGTGGTGGCGTCGTAAGTACGGTTTCGCAGATAGACAAAGACAGTGCATTACAAGGTGGCAGATACAGACGAGAATTTAACGATTTTGCCATACCGCAGATTAGTAATTCTCGAGTGTCGCACAAATGACTGGTGTGAGGATGACGGACAACTATTTAACGGGAAAAAAACTGTAAACGGGTTTGCCAGGATAATAGCGCGTCAATTCGCAGAAAATACAGAATATGAAAAACAGGTAAGATAGATGATGACATTGCTCTAGAGAGACAGTTTAAACCGATCGTCGAACCATTAAATCACCGAGCACACATTGTAGCCTTTGTTGTCTCTAACTTGCATAAGGGCATCATGGTCGCATCTATGAGCGTTCGTTGCTAATAATATGCTTTTGTAGTTCGTGTCTGCCGTGGGTATAGATGGTACCGTGGGTAATCTTCTTGAAAATCAACTCATACAGGGTGTCCCATGGGAAGTTACTAAAAGTAAACGATTGATTCTCCCCTCCATGACTTCAGAAAGGGTCTTACGGTTAACGGTCGTTCATCTGAGTGTCCGCAGTTTTATTCTGGTTGTGGTAGATGCAAGTCCGTGCGCATCAAAATGAGTAATCTGACGACGGAAGAAAAGATTTATCTTGTCGAGTGCTTCTTTTCCAGAGGAAAAGTTTATAGCAATGCTTACAGGGGGTTTCGTACTAAATACGGAACACATAAAGTTAAGAGCGAAAACACGCTGAAAAGGTTAACATTTATTATTTCTTTAAACGTATGCGTTACGTCACTCCATTTTTTGGCAATAAATCTGCATTAAAATGTTTTGTGTTATTTTTATCAGAATTATCGATAATTTTATGCAGTATGGAACTATCCAAGACCGTAGACATGATCTGCCAGGTCCTTCTGTGTCTGTAGCTGCAGAAGAAAACATTGAAGATATTAAGAAGTATTTTGAAGAGAATCCAAATTCTTTCATTCGGAAAGTTGCCCAAGCTCTTGAAATATCCAAAACAACGTTACACAGGATTTTAAAACATTTCCTGAAAATGCATCCCTATAAAATAACATCGCATCAATTGCTAACCAAACGCGCTATGACAAAACGTGTGGAATTCTGCAAGACGATAAATGGAATGTTTGAAGATGGAGAATTTGATGCAAAATTGATAATTTACACGGACGAAGCACATTTCTGGCTAAATGGTTATGTTAATAAACAAAATTATAGATTTTGGGGGTCGGAAAATCCCAGCGTTTCCCTGGCTAAACCTTTACATCCACAAAAAATAACAGCATGGGCTGCAATCTCGGTAAAAGGAATTTATCTGCAATTCTTCGAATCAACAGTCACTGGTGAAAGTTACAAGCAGCTTCTCGAAACACAATTCTTCCCTCATGCAAAAAAAAGAGGCCTGGTCAGAGGATTTCATTTCATGCAGGATGGAGCGACACTACATCGAACCCAGGAGGTCTTCGAAACAATCCATAAAGTTTATGGCAATCGAGTAATCGGTCTGGGATACTCCAAATTTGCCCAGGGGGGGGGGGGCTAGAATGGCCACCGTACTCACCGGATTTAAATCCATGTGACTTCTTTCTTTGGGGATACATTAAGGACCATTGTTATGCCGGAAATCCAGAAACAGTGTCAGATTTAGTAGTAGCTATTAAAAAGGTCGTCAGCAACATTAAAGACGACATGTTAGAAAAAGTTTTCACAAGTTTTCGTAAAAGAATTGATTTTTGTACAAATTCAGATGGTGCACACTTTGAAAATATTTATCATTAGCTTACTTGATTATTAGCATATTTTTCATTAATAAAATAAACTGATATACAAACATTTTGCTAAATTTTATTTATACCCATTAAAAACTGCAGACTTTCCTCTTTCCAACGCAATTTTTGTTTTTTCAATAACAGCATACGTTTAAAAATGACAGCTGATTAGTTTCAGCAACTTCCCATGGGACACCCTGTATAATACAGACCGGGCATACCTGCATACCTGATTCCGTCCACGATGATAGAATCAACCGCACTCACGTTGAATGTCTTGTCACCGAGCATCGTACCGTTTTCTCCGATATATACACCGTAGATATAATCGATCCTCACTTTCTTCTCTGTCAGTACGACGTGAGAGAGAGAGTAAGATACGACGACTGGCCGCACCGGAAATCGACACTGACGCAGCTAACAATGTCAAGAGCTATGTCGAGCTATGTCAAGAGCGCGATTCTACAATTAAAGGAAGAGACGGAACACGCAAACGCGCAGGTAAAAAAATTACTCTTGATAGTCTCAGACAAGGTGAGTGCAATGTCGAAAAACATGACCTCACTACAAGCGAATGACGATAAGACAACTAGACCGCAAAAGGCGCTGGACATGCATCCATTATCCGTATCCATTATCCATTATCCATTATGGTAACATGTAACGTGAAGGCCTAGAAAACCGGTTAAGGTACTTGAAGGACTTCAGACTGAGAGCGAATCTCATGATCATACGAATGACAAAGCTCACTAAAGGCAAGCGAAAAGAAAACGTTAGCTGCACTGTTAGTAAGCGACAAGAGGACGCTACGAAAGGTGCTGGATGCGTTATCTACTAAGGTAATGAGCAATAAAATGGACAACCACATGTAAGTAGATGAAATAAAAGACTTGGAAACATCTATATACAGCACAACACAAACGCTGCAAAATCTTCATAACGAATTCAAAGCTCTGCAAAAGACAATCGATATGCGAAAGCTATGAAAGCATCGTCATTGTAACGATGAGTATTGAGAAGCGAAGACTTGTGAGAGAACTGCACACCTTAGCGCGACGTTTCCGCGACGTCGCGTGGTGATGCGCGGTGATCTATGGCAGACTGACGTCGTCGAGACGTCCTTACGTGCGAAACAAGGGTCATAACATACTGACAATTATCGATGTGTTGAGCAAATACATGCATGGGCATTACCGCTCAAGAGCAACCGCGGAAATGAGGTGGCCGCGGCATTAACCAGGATATTTCGTGAGGATACGCGTCATGCGAGAAATCTGCAAACGGATCAGGAAAAGGAGTTATATAATATCAATGTGCAAGAGCTTATGAGAAAGCACGATATAAATCACTACTCGACATATTCGGTAATGAAAGCGTCAGTAGTGGAAAGGTTCATTTGCACGCTAAAGAACGACATGTGAAAACAATTTACACTCCAAGGATCGTACAAGTGGGTCGAAATGCTACTACGTCTACTGTCCGATTACAACCATCGCAAGCATCGAACAATCCGAATCCAGTAGATGAACACCCACCGTCACTAAGAGACTCTTATCTACAGTTTACAATCGCGCGAAGCGCCTCTATCGAAATTCAAAGCGAACAATCCAGTGCGCATGAGCAAGTTCAAAACTGTATTCGAGAAAGTTATACGTCCAATTGGACCACCGAGGTGTTCCGCATAGCCAAAGTACAGCGAACCAAGTTTGTAACGTATTTAATGAAGGATCATCGCGAAGAGTCGATAGCCGGAGGCTTTTATGAACTACAACGAATCTCTGATCTCGATGTTTATCTTGTGAAGAGAGTATTGAGCAGAAAAGGTGACAGAGTGTATGTGAAGTGGTTAGGAATGGACAGTTCACACATAAGTCGTGGATACATAAGACCAGTATTATAATTGTCTACGCTTAACGATATTGAATCATGTTGCCCTCTCTGCAAACAACTGTACTTATAGTACAAATTTTTTTTATATACTAAAAGTTACATAAAGTACATACAATATCTAAATGTATACAGGGTGTTCCAAAAACATACCGACAAACTTCAGGGGGTTATAGAGGACACCAAAACAAGCAACTTTTATTAATATACCGATACCTGAAAATGAGGCGTTTTTGCAGGAGAGTAAATTATTTAGATTTATAACAAATGCTCAAAATGTTGGCCATTTTCTTCTATACACAGATGACGATGAATAGAAGCAAATTATGCTATGATGATGTTGACGACGATTTGGATTTCTCTCTTTCAAAGAAAGATATGAGAATGTTTATCATTGATAGTAAACGCAACTATTCCCGAAATCGCTCGGTCAAACAATTTTTGTTAGTAAACACGGTGAGTATCCAACATTCAACAGTCGCAACAGCCATATCTGGGATGATGAAAATCCTCATGTTGTCGCTTTTACAAGACACAAGCAGCAATTTTCCGTCAACATTTGGGCTGGTATTGTGGGGAAGAATTTGATAGTATACTTGCTGCCGTCTTGTTTGAATGCTCACATTTATCTCCAATTCATACAAAATATTTTACCAGGACTTTTACAAAATGTCCCTTTGGATATAAGACGAGACATGTGGTTTCAACATGACGCACCTGCACACTTCAGTTTGAACGTACGCCAGTATCTGGATCAGCGTTTTCTGAACAGATGGATTGGAAGAGGAGGTTCCGTAGCTTGGCCTGCGCGATCTCCTGATCTTAATCCCCTCGACTTTTTCCTTTGGGGTTTTGTGAAGTCTCTGGTATACGAGACTCCTGTACTTGGAGAGGAAGATCTTCTCGCAAGAGTCATGGCCGCTTGCGAACATGTGCAAACTATTCCCGGGATATTCCATAGGATCCGTGAAACCATGAACCGACGATGCCATCTGTGTATAGAAGAAAATGGCCAACATTTTGAGCATTTGTTATAAATCCAAATAATTTACTCTCCTGCAAAAACGGCTCATTTTCGGGTATCGATGGTATATTAATAAAAGTTGCTTGTTTTGGTGTCCTCTATAACTTCCTGAAGTTTGTCGGTATGTTTTTGGAACACCCTGTATATGAGTCATTCCATATGAAATCGGACAGCTGGAGACCAGAAGCGATTTCGCTCAAACAATTTCTGTGGCAACTTAAAATGTAGATATCAGTGTGGACTTTCGAATGCCGTGTGGCACGTTCCGAAATTAAAAATGGCTGATCAAATATGGCGGCTAAAACCCATAAAATTGCAGAAAAAATTGATTAATTGATCAGAAAATCACCAAAAAATATTATTTCTTTGAAGAAAAATATTATTTCTCTTTAGTATAACTTAATAAGACGTGTGTCTTAACTATCAAAAAATGGTAGATCCAACATAGCGGACCGAAACATCGTCATTGAAGGATATCCCAAAAAAACTTGATGCAGAAGCTTGCAGATACTTGACAGATGGTCACTCTCCACGAGTGAGTCCTGATTGCCCACATTAATAATTTAATCGGACATGCAGATATTTTCCGATCGGACATAGTTTCGTTCGGACACATTTCCGATCGGACACAGTCCCAATCGGACACATTCTCAATCAGACACGCGCAGTTCCATACGGACACAGTTCCAATCGGACATAGATACCATCAGACACAGTCTCGATCGGACACAGTTTCCATCGGACATATACAGTTGCATACGGACACAGATTCTATCGGACCCACCACCTGATTACCCGCCTTCGGCAAAACACCCTCTCCACCTGCACCTCCGCCGAAAAAAAATATAAACAAACTCCAGGGGGACTACCTCGCAGTGGAGCCCGATTGGCGTGGAATGTTTAAGACACAGATCTCGTCGAACCCATGTGAAATCATTTACTAATCATTAAACATTGTTTGGTAATAAACTGTCCGATCGGAACTGTCCGATGGTAACTGTGTGCAAACAGGACTGTGTTCGTATACAACTATGTGTCCGATGGAAACTGTGTCCAATGGTAATTGTATCCGATCGAGACTGTGTCCGATGGTATCTGTGTCCGATTGGAACTGTGGCCGTATGGAACTGCGCGTGTCTGATTGAGAATGTGTCCTGGGACTGTGCTTGATCGGAAATGTGTCCAATCGGAAAATATCTTCGTGTCTGATTATTATTAATGTGCGCAATCAGGACTCACTCGTGGAGAATGACCATCTGTCAAGTATCTGCAAGCACTTCTGCATCAAGTTTTTTTGGGATATCTTTCAATAACGATGTTTCGGTCCGCCATGTTATATCCACCATTTTGATTTTTTGATAGTTTAAACATATGTCTTATTCAAATTATACTAAAGACAGTCTTCAACGGCAGAAATAATACTTTTTGGTGGTTTCAATTATTCAATTTTTTCTACAATTTTATGGGTTTTATCCGCCATATTTGATCAGACATTTTTAATTTTTTGAGCGAAATCCCTTTTGGTCTTCAGCTGTCCGATTTCATATGGAATGACTCATATATATATTAGGTTGGCAAATAAGTTCGTTCGGTTTTTGCTTCGGTGCAACTTCTTTCCAATTCACTCTTGTTTTTCTCGATACTATCGCGCAACTTCAGAGTGCATTTAAAAGTACATGTTTCACATAACCTTTCTGTAAATTTTGGTTTGACTAACATCAATATTGTGTGTGCTGCGTAGCTGTAAAAATGGAAGTAAATAACGTGCATTATCGTCATATTTTGCTCTATTATTTCAAGAAGAGCAAACGAGCTGCAAAGGCTCATAAAAAGATATGCCGTGTTTATGGAGATGATGCCTTAACAGAACGCGTATGTCAAAAGTGGTTCGCCAAATTCCGTTCTGGAGATTTTGACGTCAATGATGCGCCTCGCTCCGGTCGCCCGATCGAGATTGATTCAAGTAATGTCAAAGCTATCATCGATAAAAATCCATCCCAATCGGTGCGAGAGATTGCTACAGCACTTAATATATCTCATATAAAGCGTAGAAAACAATTTGCGCCAACTGGAATACGTTTCTCGGCTCAATGTGTGGGTGCCGCATGAATTAACCGAGGCCAACTTGGCCACTCGCATATCCATCTGCGATTTGCTGCGGAAACGTCAAGAAAACGATCCATTTTTGAAGCGGTTAGTGACAGGAGATGAAAAATGGGTCGTCTATGAGAATGTAACGCGGAAAAGATCATGGGGACACAGCAGCGAGCCACCACAAACAACCTCGAAGGCAGGATTGCATCCGAAGAAGATCATGCTCTCCGTATGGTGGGATTTCAAAGGTGTCATTTACTACGAGCTGTTACCGTCAAGCAAAACGATTGATTCAACCATATACTGCTCGCAGTTAACAAAATTGGACCAAGCACTCCGCAAAAAACGTCCAGAATTGATAAATCGAAAAGGTGTCTTCCACCACAATAACGCCAGACCTCACACATCATTGACAACTCGGAACAAATTACTCAGTCTTGGCTGGGATGTTTTGCCTCATCCTGCGTATTCACCGGACCTGGCCCCTTCCGATTATCATTTATTCCGGTCGTTGCAGAACTCTTTGAACGGAAAAATCTTCAAGGATGAAGAGAACGTCAAAAGACACCTGGATTGGTTTTTCGCCGATAAGCCTCAGATGTTTTACGAACGCGGCATAATGAAGTTGGTGGAAAGATGGCAAGAAGTCATCAATAAAAATGGTCAATATATAATTGATTAAAATTTATTTCGTGTATCAAAAAAATTGTATTTTATTCCACCTTAAAAAACCGAACCAACTTATTTGCCAACCCAATATATACAGGGTGTCCGAAACAAAGTGACTCAGACGGAAGATAGAGATAGATAGGACTATACCGAGAAGAAAAGTCAAATATTATTTTTCGAAATTCGCAATAGTTATTAAGTTATTAATTTATACGTCAGAGCCAATGAGCGCGCGGAAAGCGGTAGGCCCGAGTCAGCCGAACTCGGGAGATGTATAAAATGGCTTACCTGTTTACTTTTTTCAATAGCTGATAGCGAGAGGTGGAGTCACACAGCGATCGACAGGCGCCAAGAAGAGAGGGGTATGGGGGGAGTGGCGAACAGCGAGTGACTCGCGATGCGAGGCGCGTGACAAATGATACCGCGCCGAGAATCTATTGTCCTTGCCGTCCGGATGGCTTCGGCCTATTGCTTTCCGCGCGCTCATTGGCTCTGACGTATAAATTAATAACTTAATAACTATTGCGAATTTCGAAAAATAGTATTTGTTTCGGACACCCTGTATATATATATATATATATATATATATATAATATGATTTTATTCACTGTTTTGAAATTTAGTAAACTTAAAATGGATAATCTTCATTTTAATATTAAACTTTCACCATTTTGATTTCATGGACTTGAAATTGTATTAAGATAAAATTTCATTGTTTTTTGTGTTTGATATAAAAAAGTTATTAAATAAATTAATAATTTTTCTTCATAAAATTTAAAGGTAAAATTACCGAATGGGGAACTCCGTTCTCCGAATAGGGGACACCTACGACCTTGTATTCACATATATTGTTAAGAATATTGTTCTGAGTAACCTTCAAAAGATTTTAGCCGTTATTTATTAAAAAGTTATTAACAAAAGAAGTTTAATGATTGTGCGAATTTTCAGCTGTTTATCCAAAGCAAGACTTTGACATATGTTACAAAACTTACCCCCTGAGTAATCCGTAGAAGATTTTAGCCATTGCTCGTTGTTTATTAAAAAATTATTAGCAAAACCCGTTAAATGATATTACACGAATTTTCAGCGAAAGGAGGAGTTACAGGTTGAGTTAGATTAGGTTAGATTTTTGCACGGACCCATCGATAGGTTGCCACCGACGTGGTAAGGGATCGTAACGCTATTCAAGTAGCGGATAAGACCAGCCAACCCGTAAGCTCTGAGGCGTTCGTCTCAGCGACTGGGAGCTCTTGTAAGGGATCGCGAAGCAGAGGAACTTCTATAAAAGATTTCCCCTGAATACCGTAAGCCCTTGTTGAACATACACAATCTTACTTCCAAGGGTCTGAGAGTTCCGACTTCGGCCGGGACTGCGAGGACGGGGAAGCTCTATATAAAATTCCACCTCAGGGACTGTGTCCGCTTCGGCGGCGCAGTACGAGTGTAACGAGATTACTCGAGGTATCTGAGTCAACATACCGTAATCCCTTCAGGCATATATTGGAGAATCGAGAGCCTTAACTTAATCGTCCGGACCGCAAGGAAGGAAATCCTTTATAAAAATAGAACGAATTAGAAATGAAGCGACCAAACTGGCAAGAAACTTCTTTATTCACAAACTACGTTTCGACCATGCGGGTTGTGGTCGATACAATGGTTTATACACTGGCGCATAGAAGAGTTTTGTTTGGACTTTATAAAAATCTGTTCACGATATGGGCACCATGTCGAAATCTAGCCGCGGGACTTTAAATTTCCGCTTTCTAACAGTCTATTCCGAGGCACCTGGTACAACCCCAACAGTAATAAATCGCCTTATTCACACATTGAGGCTATGCCCGTACGAACTTTTTTTCCCACCACGCTCTTGAGATCAAAATGGAGAATATAAATTTTAAAAACTCCTTTCTTGCAGAGAAAATGAAAACCGCGAGTTATCGATGTCGCAGCCCGTTAGACACCCAGTCCACGGGGAGGAAGCTCCAGTATGATTGTAAAATTGAGTTCGAACCAGCCAGCTATGCCCTCTAGTACTGCCTCAAATTCTACGGAGAAGGGAGGGTACAGATCCGGAGTGCGAGGAAAGGAACAGTGAGGTCAGTCGAATGATCGCAAAAGGTGCGATTCTGAGACTCACTAGGCTTAGCCGTGCAGAGACGGCACTCGGTCAGGAGCGGAGATCAATGACCTCAGCCTCTGACGTCTCCCGTGATGGCTCGAGGAGCTGGCAGACGAGTCGGAATAATTTCCTGATCAGTGTATCGTTTGTCGGTTGTTACGTCGCGGTAAAACCTCGTCCTTATGCCTGCAGAATTTCGTACAATTCCGTATTCAAATGTCACAATGTTGTGATAATAAACGGCGCAGGAATACGCCTAGGCCTCGCGCGCGCTGTAACCACATAACCCTAAAAAGGTTACGAGGGGCTAAGCACTCGGTTAATACCATACAAAGAATCTGTGGTTCTGTGGAAACTCCTGCAGCGTTATTTTATTTCAAATATATATATATATATATATAGTGCTGGCAAAAAGTTCCGGAACGGTTAAAAATCTTGGAAAATAATGATTTAGTGGAAAAATGTTTCAAACAAAAAGCATAGGGCTTAAAAAAATCTATTAGATGATGATATCTATTTGACCTTGGTATGACCTTGGAAAAACCGGTCATGGTCAACATACAAATCTTAAATGCAAACCCCTATTTTTTATTACATATTTTTGTAGTTTAGCTCAAGAACTTTTCGAAACGCTATAATAAATTGTTTTTCTCTTACGTACTTTTTGACTTATAAGGCTTGAAAGTTACACAGTACCACCGGTAGAATTACCCAAGGTGTACCGCGTGGAGGTTGCACGGTCGGATTTACACCTCTTTTGTGTGTGCGCGTGCGTGTATGTGCGTGTTGCATGAGTGCGTGTAGGAGTGTGTGCGTGCGTGCGTGTGTGCGCGCGCGCATGAGTGTATGAGTGTGTGTGCGTGCGTATATGAGTGTGTGTGTGTGTGTTCTTCATAAAACTAACTTCACAAAAATAGTTTATACTCGTATGTACGAACAACATTACACACACACGCACACCCACACGCACACACACAAAAGAGGTATAAATCCGACCGTGCAACCTCCATGCGGTACATCTTGAGTAATTCTAATGCCGGCGGTACTGTGTAACCTTTAAGCCTTATAAGTCAAAAAATACGTAAGAGAAAAACAATTTATTATAGCATTTCGAAAAGCTCTCGAGCTAAGCTATAAGAATATGTAATAAAAAATAGGGATTTCCATTTAAGATTTGTATGTTGACCATGATCGGGCTTTCCAAGGTTATACCAAGGTCAAATAGATATCATCATCTAATAGATTTTTTTAAGCCCTATTATGCTTTTTGTTTGAAACATTTTTCCACTAAATCATTATTTTCCAAGATTTTTAACCGTTCCGGAACTTTTTGCCAGCACTGTATATATTAAATATATATATATATATATATACATATATTTAAATGTAATACTGTGGGTTGAGGAATGTAAGAAGATGAAAGAGAGGGTTAGAAGAGAGTTGAGAAGATGGAGAAAGGAGGGAGGGGATAGGAATGGGTATAGAGAGGAGAGATTAAAGTACAAGAAATTATGTGAAGAAAAGAAAGGGAAAGAGAGAGAAAAATGGGAAAGATAGGTGAAAGAGGACAGAAAGTCAGATATGGAAAATTGTGAATAAAGGGAGGAGAAAGGGAGAAAGAATAAATGAAGGAATTGAGATGAAGAGATGGGAGGAATATTTTAAAAGAATGTTAGGAGGAGTAGAATAGAGAGCAATTAGAGGATCAGGAGAAAAGAGTATAGAGGACGGGGAAGAGGATATAAGCAGGGAAGAAATAAGAAGAGCAATAAAGAAGCTGAAAGATGGGAAGGCGACGGGAAGGGACGAGATACCAAATGAAGTATGGAAATATGGAGGAAAAGAGGTAGAGGAAGGGATATGGAGAATATGTAGGAGGGTATGGAGAGGAAAAGAGTGGCCAAAGGATTGGAGAGAAGGGGTAATAGTACCGATAAGGAAAAAAGGAAAAGGGGATAGAGTAGAGGATTATAGAGGGGTGACGATGACGCAAACAGCATATAGAGTTTATACGATATTACTAGCGGAAACATTGAAGGAGGAGATAGAGGAGAAAGGAATATTACCACCAAGTCAGACAAGATTCAGGAGAGGGAAGGGAACAATGGATAATGTATATGTATTAAATTATTTAGTTAATAGACAGATAAGTAGAAAGAGAAGAAGGATGGTAGTATTATTTCTGGACTTAAAGGCTGCGTTCGATTCGGTGGATAGAGGAATTCTGGTAAAGATGATGAGGAAGAGAGGGGTGAGAGAAAGACTGGTGAAGAGATGTGAGGAAGTGATGAGAGAAACGGTGAGCAGAGTAAGAGTAGGAAAAGAGGAGGGGGAGAAATTTTGGACAGTAAAAGGGGTAAGATAGGGGTGTCCATTAAGTCCGTGTATGTTTACAATATTGTTGGCAGACGTAGATGAGGTATTGAAGAAAGAAGGGTGGGGAGGGTTAGATTGGGAGAGAGGAAAGTATATACGTTGGCGTACGCGGATGATATGGCACTACTAGCGGAAGATGAAGAAGGAATGAAGGGGATGATAGGGAAGATCGAGAGATACTTGAAGGAAAAAGGACTGGAGGTAAATACGGAAAAAACGAAGATAATGAGATGTAGGAAAGGAGGGGGAAGGTGGAGCAAAATAGGATGGAGGTGGGAAGGAAAAGAATTAGAGGAAGTGAGAGAATTTAAGTACTTAGGATATATAATAAGAGGAAATGAAGAACAGGATGCACATGTTAAAGATAGAGTGAGGAAAGGAGCGACAATATTGGGGAAGATATGGGGTTTGGGGAATGTTTGGAGGAGATTGGGGAAAGAGAATATGGTTGTTTGATAGGTTAGTATGGTCGATGATTAGCTACGGGGTAGAGGTATGGGGATGGAAGGAGAGGAAGGAGATAGAAAGGCTTCAGGAGAGATATATAAGATGGGTAATGGGAGTGGAAAGACAGACACCAGGATATTTAATAAGAGAAGAGGTACAAAGAGATTTATTAAAGGGGAGGGCAGGCATGAGGGCATGGAAATATGAGAAGAGGTTAGAGGAGGGAGAAGGGGGGAATTGGCAAGAGAATGTTGGAAGGAAATGAAGAAGAGAGCGAAAGAGGGAAGAGTGATAAGGGGATGGGAAACGGAAAGGAAAGAGTTTATGGAGGAGAAAGGATGGAAAATAGAGGAGATGAGGGAAAAGGGGCAAATAAGGGGAGAGGATATATATGAAAAGGAAAGAAGCGTGCAGAGGGAACAGAGATGGAAAAAGATAAGGGAATCGAGGTACAATAAGTGGTACGGATGGGTGAAAGGAGAAGGGATACCGGGATACTTAAAGAAGGGTTGGGGAGAGAAAAGTGGCAAAGGGTGGCAAGGTTTAGATTGGGAAATGGAATGAGAGGGGGGGAGATATTGGGAAGAGGAGAAGATGAGAGAGTGTAGGATATGTGGAGGGGGGAGGAGTCGTGGGAACATGTTTGGGAGGACTGTACAGATTGGGGAGAGAGGGGTACTTGGCAAGAACGGATGTCGGAGGTATTGGGGGAGGAGGGAGAGGGGGAGAAGTGGATGTGGGAATTGGAGGGATTGAGGGGGGAGGAGAATGAATAGAGGAATGAAAGTGAAGATGGAGAGGAATGAAAGAGGAATTTTGTAAACGGAAACGGAAGTCCAAATAGGTTAGGGAATTAGGAAGCGG
Source organism: Ooceraea biroi (assembly GCF_003672135.1). Classification (NCBI taxonomy): domain Eukaryota; kingdom Metazoa; phylum Arthropoda; class Insecta; order Hymenoptera; family Formicidae; genus Ooceraea; species Ooceraea biroi. The sequence continues at coordinate 7,942,823 of NC_039511.1, forward strand.
AGGTGTGTGTGTGTGTGTGTGTGTGTGTGTGTGTGTGTGTGTAGATAGGATAGGAGATAGAATAAGTTAGGTTAAGTTAGATTAAGATAGACATAAGAAATGGAAATTGTAACCCTAAGGGGAACCAATAAATATATATTATTTAAATGTAATACTAAATCAATAATACATTTTTTTAATAACGATCATACGATGCCGTTAAGAGTGTTTCTCCAAATACTAGAATAGTATAAAAAGATTGATCTCTAATAATATATTATTTTAGATAAATAAAATAAAATCGACCAATCTGGCAATAACGTTTATTTGACTACGTTTCGACCATACGGTTTGTGGTCCTTCTCAAGTCAGCATAACTACAAATAATAAATTGAAAATAAAGTAAAATAACTACAAAAAAATAAAATGTAAAATAAATACCCATTCAACGACCATGCAATACGATTCCGAGCATCCTGTAATATCTTCTGGTCTGCCTTATGACAACCATCCTCGAAGTTTTTAATAACCTCTAAAACGAATGTTTGACGGTCAGATTTGTTATTTTGACAAAGAGGCAAACATGTTTTTACGAAGTACTCGTCATATTGAATTTATAGACAGACATATTATCAATGAATTTTACAATTGCAAAAAGTTTTTATTGAATAATCCAGACTTGTTTGTCACAAAGGCAGATAAAGGACAAATAACAGTGATAATGGACAAGAATGAATATTTAGGACGAATAAATGAGTTACTTAGTGATGAAACAACATATAGACAGTTAAAGAAGGATCCCATTAAGAGGATCACCAATAGAATTAATGACTTGGTGAAGTCTTGGAGAGACAATGATTTGATCAATGATAGGGAATATAAGTTGATGAATTGTACAAACGGTAACACTTCGAGGTGTTACGGGCTATCAAAAATGCATAAGCAAGGTCATCCTTTACGAATCATTGTTTCTACCATTGTTGGATTTCGAAGTACGGTTGTTTTATAGATATGTGGATGACACCTTTGCTATTGTTCCTAGGGATAAGCTTTCAGAAGTATTACGAGTTTTTAACAGTTACCACACGAGGTTGTCGTTCACATACGAATTAGAGAGTAATGATGTTTTGAGTTTTTTAAACACAACAGTACACAGAGTTGGGTTACTTGTGACAAACCGGGGTAAATTTGACAATAACAGAGGCCGCCCCGATGACCTTGACCGTGACATATATTATAGAGGTCACTCTCCTGAGTGACCTTTAAAAGGTTTTAGCCGTCGCTCGTTGGTTATTAAAAAGTTATTAACAAAAGAAGTGTAATGATTTCGCATGCGTTTTCAACTGTAGAATTGTACCAATGACTCGATAATCTTTGCGTGGGGCGGGTAATGCAGGGCGAAGCCCGTCCATCTACACTCCCGCCGAAAAAAAATAGAAACGAACTGCAGAGGGACTACCCTGCCCGCGGTGGACACCGGCGTGGAAAGTAGTTCCGCATTGAAGGCAGGGGGCGGTTGTGCGGTGGACTTACCTTCGCGTGGAAAGTAGTTCCGTAGAACGTAATGTAATTTTGTAGTAAATCAAATAGGAAGAAAATTATGTACAGAGAAAACAAAAATTTATTTTAATGGATATTCTTTACTCATTATTTAAAAAAACCATCGATACGGTCGTCAAACTTATACGTTTTTTTAAACACAAATTCGGCAAGGTACACTTGATAATGATACGTACGTATACCGTAGCGTGGTATTGCCGATCTCATTTCACGCCACAACCGTTCTATGGCTGTGCATGAGCACCTGTGGTAGGATCAACAAAATTTTGTTTATGATTTACACTCTCGTGCTGATAATCGAAACTATGTAAATCACTGTATGCTTTCCAACAATCTCAGTGAATAATGGAGCCTGGTGCTATGTAACGAGTTATAATGGGAATAAGAGTATTCTTCGAACGATCCGGTACAGGAACGATAAATAATTTGCCACTACTTCGTTCTATTCCTCCAAAAACCCATTGTCCTTTAATGATACGGCCTTTGTTATACTTTCTTCCTATTTTTGCCTCGTCTATTTCAACAATAATTCCGGGTCCACCTATTTGTTGTTGATTATTGGTCACCCATTGCATTAATAACTGTTGAAATAAATGAAAAAATAAAGAAATCAACAGATATTAAATATACACATTTTAATCGTTAAACACATAATAATCATTGGTGTAATATTTACCTCACGACAAAAATAAGTCCAATCAACTACTGTACGATCACACATTCCTAATTCTTGTGTTAGAAAACCTTGCCGTGGAGGACGCATATATAAAAAATATGCAATGAATCGACATGTTTTTACTATGTCCAAGTGTCCTTTAGCGAACCAAGTACCATGATATATGCTTATTTTAAAATTGCAGGTTTTTTTTGCCTTTTCCGTCCTCGTACCTGCTTACAATAGTTGTACCGCAATGCAAAATTTCTATATTGGATTCATATGCGATATTTATAACTGTGTTGCATTGTGGACGTGTCACTTCTCGACGGATGACTTCCTTATCACACAAATATTCAATAAGCTGCTGTTTATTATGTGTAAGATTTAAAAATTCATGAAGCTTCATCGTTTACTTTCTAACACATCGCAACTAGCAATATAGCCGAACGAAAGTCAACTGACAAGGAGAAGACTTCTGAGAAGGATTTGTTATGATGTACTTATACCTTGGACACCTCGGACGAATGACATAGGGGGCGGTGTGGGATTGTATCGGCATCGTTTTCAGCCCGCTTCGCGGGAGGGCGGGGGGCAGGGGCTTCGCCCCTCCCCCCGCCGGAGCCAGTGTAACAAATTTCACACAGATTTTGATCACTTGATACACGGCACGGATACTGGCGGGGGGAAGGGCTTTGCCCCTCCCCCTGCCCTCCCGCGAAGCGGGCTGAAAACCGAGCGTATGTGTCCGGGGCTCCAGTTTCGGAAAATATAACCTAACTCAAACTTATTTCTGATTTAAAGCTAAAATTCCATCAAATATACTCTTTTGTAAACGTATATGGTATCGTAAAATTATGCTCTATTCAGTAAACTTTTTTGTTAATAACTTTTTAACAAACAACGGGCGACGCACAGTGGAGTATTTGTATGAAAAAGTTGATCAAAAGTCAATTTCTTCAAAATTATTCTTGGTCTATATGAATGACTGTCGGAGACAGTTAAATATCTACGAAACTGAAAGCCGATATTCTTATGTAGGTTTATAATTTTGAAAGTAGTATTCAGTAATGTAATTCTTTGCGCTCTCAATGTCAAACTCAAAGGATTTAGTTGTACTTCAGGGTCCATCCCTGTAATGTTTTTTGAATGAAATGAAAGAGTAATCTAACCGGATATAATATCAAAACAAATTAACCGCAGATTGTGTTAACCCTTTGATGCATAGTGGTATGTATACGTACCATCTATTTATTCTCACATTTTCATGAAATATTTCATATAAATAAACCCCCTTATATAAATTTTCATGTGATTCGGATTTTCTGAAAACTGCGTGCCTCAAAGGGTTAACACTATAACTTATAACTATTATAATATAATATAACATTATAAATCCTTATAATCAGCATATATATCATTATTAGCATATTTTAAACCCATATTCATCAAAAAATAATTTTTATCAACTTTTTGATACAAATACCCCACTGTGCGATGGCTGAAATCTTCTGCAGATTACTCAGAAGGATAATCTGTATAATATACAGGGTGTCCCGGGTTTTAACCTACAAACTGCGGGAGCATATTCTACTAGTGGAAATAAGAAAAAACTCTTATGTCGAGTTTGCTTAGAAATGCTTTATTACAAAGTTATAAACCAATATTGCAAAGAAATATGAGATAAGTAACAACGGATTTTTTCACAAAAATAAAAATTATGTACGCAATGATTTAGTGACGCATTTCAAAATGTTGTCCTTGCACATCGATACAAGCTAGACATCGACGTAGTACAGAATTTGTTACAGTACGACATTCCTGAAAATTTTGTTGCATCTCAGTAACTAAATTAGTAATTCGTTGCTTTAAATCTTCAAACGAGATTACTTCTGTACTGTAAACTTTATTTTTTAAAGTTCCCCATAAATAAAAATCAAGAGGCGTTAAATCGGGCGATCTTGGAGGCCAGAAAACCGGTCCTCCTCGACCAATCCACCTATGAGCATAATGTTCATCTAACCAGTTTCTAACTTGTCTAGCATAGTGCTATGGACAACCGTCTAACTGTATCCAGCTGTTTTGGCGACACTGCAGTGGCACATTTTCCATCAAAATTGGTAAATCGTTTGATAGGAATCTTCGAAAAGATTCTCCGTTCAATTGGTCAGGTAAAAAGAACGAACCAATAAGCCGGTCATGAAGCATACCCATCCAAACATTACATCGAAATTCGTGTTAAAAGTTTCTTTGTCTGGTAGTATGTGGATTATTATGAGCCCATACATGGCTATTATGAGAATTGAATATGCCTCGTCTTGTAAAGGTCGCTTCATCTGTCCATAATATCATTGATGAGAAAAGATTGTCCCTTTCTACTGCATTCACATACCAGTTACAAAATTCGACTCGTTTCTGATAATCGATTGGAAGTAATTCTTGTACAGGTGTGTAATGATATGCGAATCTGTCATCAGCACGTAATGTTCTCCAAATAGTGTTTCGTGATATCTGCAGTTGAGCTGAAGCACGTCGAACACTTTGTGTAGGAGTATTATCAAAAAGATTTAAGATTCTTTCCGAGCGTCGTCGGTGTCTTAGAGCTGAACGAACATCATCATATTCATTCATAGGTCGAAATGAACCCAAATTACGTAATTGTAAATGGGTATTACTAAACACAGAACTATCTGGTACTCTCCTGTTAGGAAATCTACGTTGATACTCTCGTACGGCAGCTCGTGCATTTCCGTCACAGAATCCGTATACGAAATGAATATCAGTGTATTCCTCATTTGAAAACACTTTTGGCATTCTGATAGTAATTGCTAGTTCACACGACGATTGAAATCTAACAGCTACTGTTGTGAAAATAACAATCATACTGAATCGTTTCAACATAGTGAACATGAATACATGTGAATACACATAACATAAACATCTTCGACCTTCCAAATTCTACACTATGTTCCGTTGTTACTTATCTCATATTTCTTTTCAATATTGGTTTATAACTTTGTAATAAAGCATTTCTAAGCAAACTCGATATAAGAATTTTTTCTTATTTCCACTAGTAGAATATGCTCCCGCAGTTTGTCGGTTAAAACCCGGGACACCCTGTATATCAAGATCAAGTCCTCACTTCGCGTAGATAGCTGGAAATTTGTGCAAAATTATTAAACTTCTTTTGTTAGTAACTTTTTAATAAATAACGAGCGACGGCTAAAATCTTTTAAAGGTCACTCAGGAGGGTAATCTTGACAATATATATCAAAGTCAAGGTCATCGGGGTGGCCTCCGTTATTGTCAATATTTACCCAAACTGGTATCGAAAGCTAACATTTTCGGGCCGGTATATTAATTTTTTCTCGAACCACCCTCTTAAATATAAAATCAACACTATTGTAAATTTAGTTGATCATGCGATTTGATTGTCCGATAGCCGTTTTCACGAAACAAATATTAAGATAGTGGAGGACGTCTTACTCAATAATTGTTTCCCAATAGCACTAATCAGAAAAGTTATTAAACAGCGTGTTAAAAAACTTAAGGTGCGAACCAGCAATGACGTAGCAGAAACAACGCTTAATAATGATAACAAAAAACAGCGTATTACGTTGCCTTATTGTAAGTTGTACAGTGACATGATCAGTTGTAATTTACGTGAGAACAATTTTGATGTTGCGTTTAGCGTACCGAAAAAACTCAACTGTCTCATACGTAGGGGTAAGAATAGGTTGGATCTCAATAAGTAAACGAATCTTGTGTACCGTATCAGTTGTAAAGATTGCGACGCATCATACATTGGACAGACCAAGAGTAGTCTAGAGACTAGAGTTAATGAACATAGGCGGAACATTAATGGATTTTCCAAATATCATTCGGTAGTGACTGACCATCGACTTGCTTATGATCATGACTTTGATTGGCTAAATCCTAAGGTGTTGCACAGAGAGAAGCATTGGCGAAAAAGACAAATCGCGGAAATGTTTTTTATTAAATCTTTTGACAATACTATTAACTTACAGACTCATACGGAGAATTTGAACACTGTGTATGATGGTCTTATGTGATCATTTTGACTTGTCCTTCATTGGTATTTACCAAATCTGTTTTCTGTTGTCGTACTTGTTATTTTATCGTTGCTACTCGTGTGATCTAGACGTGCCTTGTAACACGTCTCGCTCCCTCAGATGGCCGACTTGTAGATTTATATGTCATTTATTTAGAGTTATCTATAAGTACATTTTACTTTTTGTAGTTATTTTACTTTATTTTCAATTTATTATTTGTAGTTATGCTGACTTGGGAAGGATCACAAACCGTATGGTCGAAACGTAGTCAAATAAACAACGTTATTGCCAGATTGGTCGATTTTATTTTATTTATCTACTCTATATAAATCACTGGCGCATTAAGGAAATATTTTTAATATTATTTTATATCTTCACACCGGAAATAGATAGAATACCGTTCAAAGACGCCATAAAAATACTTCGCACTGTAAAAAAACATAACGCAAAAGAAATAGCGATATTTATTGTAAGTTACATAATTAGCGAATTATAGAATCAAGCCAGGTTTTGTACGTCTGGAGTAGTGTTTACGCGGAGCCTCCCCACTACAGAACCGCGATAACACCAGATGACGAAGGAGTGGGTCCCAAAATTCGAGACCCTTATTGGTCAAAGTTAACCCCACACATCTAATTTTTAAACGCCCACCCCTTCGTCTAAGGTATAAAAAGGATTGTCAATGCTCGGAGCAGTTAGTTGTTTTTCCAGCTTTTCAGTCAGTGTTTTCCAAAATTTCTAGTGAAGTTTTTCAGAATTTTCCAGTCTTTTCTTCAAGTTCTTTTTTCGGCTTTCTAATTCAGTGTTAATACGGACTTCGATTCCGAGCATCGATCAGAGCTATTAGTGACTAGTTAGTGTCAGTGCGTAGCAAGCGTAATCAACCTGAGTAAACCAAACGCAACCAGGGATCTATAGGAGAGTCTGCGGCCACTCGCACCGTAGGACCAAAGCAGGAATTGCAATTCCTACATTACAATTTATTTGTCGACTAACAGTTTTAAGCTTCCAACCTAATATTATAATAAGAGGAAGATTAATCAACCAGAAATCAATAATTCAATAAAAACAGCTTTTCGATGAGCACTGGCAATTTATTAAACCATAAAGGAAGCACAACGTTTCAACCTTTTATCAGGTCCTTATCAAGTGCTTGAGAAAATCTATCTCTAAAATAATACACATATTCAAAAATCTAAATTAACTAACATTACAATAATACCTAAAAGAACTTACTGCTTGAGATAGACTTAACAAAGAACCCAGTTCAAGTTCGGGAGATACATGTCAGTAGTTGGTGGCAGTCAACAGGAAAGTGGGATCATGGAGAAAACATGTTTGTCAAAATCGAATCGTATATACCGGGTAGCATTTCAGTATCTTTTTGCATATTAATGGCATGGTCATGTCTCTTAATAACATATCATTTCCGCTAACTCGCGCCTTCTCAAATGTTTCTCATGATGAAGGACATTAACATTGGACCAATCAAAACAATGACCATTTAACCCACTATGCCTGCTGACAATCGACCAACTGTCTTGGTCCTTCTTTATATCCGTTTTATGCTCTTTAACACGCTGTTCGAGATGTCTCTTTGTTTGTCTGATATAGCACGCTTGACAGTCAGAACAATTAATTTTGTAGACAACACACGTTTTTTTGTCATTAGTAAAACTATCCTTACAACGTTTAATCAAACTATCTAATTTGTTAGGAACAGTGTAGGTCACAAAAAGTCTACAATTTTTCAAAATTCTCGTCAATCTTTCACTAATGCCTTTAACAAATGGGATAATTATAAATCCCTTCCTCCGCAATGCGTTAACATCTCTGTGAGTCTCACTGTTCCCATATTTCATGTAATGTAATCTTTTTGTAACATACCTCTGAATAAAATCACGTGGATAGCAATTGTTAGTCAGGATAGATTTAACAATGTTAATATTCATTTCATGAAATCTGCTATCCGCTAGTAATACTGCTCTATCAACAAGACTGTTTATAACGTTTATTGTGTGCATCCTAGGGCTGCTACTTAAATAATTAATGTACCGACCCGAAAATGTCGGTTTCTGGTACCAGTTACTAATCAAACCATCACCCTCACGTATGATCGTCGTGTCCAAAAAATTCAAAGACCCATTACACTCAAATTCCATTGTAAATTTTAACCTATGCTGGTAGGTATTAAAACTTTTTAACATATGTTGAATTTTGTCCGTCGGTAAAATTGTGGAAATGTCGTCTACATATCTGTAAAAAGTCTCAACTCTGAAACCCATCTCGCTTAAACAATGTGTCTCTAAGTCATCTAGAACCATGTGCGCTAATATTGGGGACAACGGTGAACCCATAGGACTACCAAATATCTGTTTATAGTACCGTCCATCAAACACAAAATACGTAGAATCTAAAATCAGTTCTATTGCATATATAAATTGATCTAAATTAAACTTAGTTACCGTGGATATAGCATTCCATCTTTTCTCTATTGATTTTCTTACTAACTCTTTCGGAATATTCGTAAATAACGACACCACGTCAAAAGAAACCATTGATTCATTATTCCGAATGGACTTGCCCTTAATTTCACTGACAAAGTTCCAGCTATCTTTTACATAAGACTCAGGTTTCGGTACTGCCTCAGACAAAATTTGATGAAAAATAGTGCTATGTTGTAAAGTGGACTGCCAATTGCTAAGACTATGATTCTAAGTGGAGTTCCCGTCTTGTGTATCTTGGGCAATCCATAGCACCGTGAAATGTTGCCACTAGTTACTCTTAATTGTTTGTAAGTGCGTTCATCAATAATGTCCAGGTTTAACCAGGATTTAACCAACTCATTGATTTTGTTAATCAAATGTCTAGAAGGATCCCTATTAAGTCTCTCGTACGTGGTATCGTCACTCAACATATTATTCATTTGGTCCAGGTAACTGCTCCTATTCATAATTACAGTCACCTGGTCTTTATCGGCTCTAGTTACAATCAACTCATTATTATTCCTTAAAAACTTTTTGCACGCAACAAACGCATTCGAAAAATACTTGTCCACCAAAGATATTTGAACAGTGAGACTCACAGGGATGTTAACGCATTGCGGAGGAAGGAATTTATAACTATCCCATTTGTTAAAGGCATTAGTGAAAGATTGACGAGAATTTTGAAAAATTGTAGACTTTTTGTGACCTACACTGTTCCTAACAAATTAGATAGTTTGATTAAACGTTGTAAGGATAGTTTTACTAATGACAAAAAAACGTGTGTTGTCTACAAAATTAATTGTTCTGACTGTCAAGCGTGCTATATCAGACAAACAAAGAGACATCTCGAACAGCGTGTTAAAGAGCATAAAACGGATATAAAGAAGGACCAAGACAGTTGGTCGATTGTCAGCAGGCATAGTGGGTTAAATGGTCATTGTTTTGATTGGTCCAATGTTAATGTCCTTCATCATGAGAAACATTTGAGAAGGCGCGAGTTAGCGGAAATGATATGTTATTAAGAGACATGATCATGCCATTAATATGCAGAAAGATACTGAAATGCTACCCGGTATATACGATTCGAGTTTGACAAACATCATGTTTTCTCCATGATCCCACTTTCCTGTTAATGGTAATTATTTACAATAAGGCCTTTTTCGAATTTCGATTTTTTTTTACTTTTTTGATAAAAATCTTCGTTGTGACTCTAACAATGATAATCAATCGGGGGAGCCCGAAAACTATACACCCTTCATATTTTTTTCCAATAACTATTTTTCCAACATAGTTTTCCGGATCTTCGGCAAGATTATAATTTTCGTGGTTTGACAGTGGATTCTTATAGGATTTTGGATGGGAAAAAAGAATCTGAAAGTTTTAAATCGATATCTCTATTGGTTTTCGAGATATCGATTTTTTCGTGTAATTATATATATTAAGAGAAGCAGCTCCGATCATGTTCACTTTAACATATGTTATAAAGGACCCTAAGTAACGTACAGAAGGTTTTACTCGTCTGTCATTGTTTATTAAAAAAAGTTATTAACAAAAGAAGTTTAATAATTTTACACAAATTTTCCACACAAATGGAGAGTGAAAGAAAGTATATTCGTCTTATTCTAACTGCACTAGTTCAGCAGTGCAGCTAAAAAGAACAGACCTATTGTGATCACGTAGTACACAGGACGGAACCCGGCGGGGGGGAGGGGCGAAGCCCCTGCCCCCTACCCTCCCGCGAAGTGGGCTGAAAACGATCCGTCTCTGTCCGAGGCTCCAGAGTCGGAAAATATAACCTAACCCAAACCTATTTCTGATTGCAAAGGTTTTAGCCGTAACTTGAATTTTAGTTTAAAATCAGAAATAGGTTTTTGTTAATAAGCCACAATAGTTTTTAGCCGTTGCTCGTTGTTTATTAAAAAGTTATTAATGAAAAATGTTTAATGATATTGCACGGGACTGACATTGACTGCTCTATTTATAGAAGATATTGACACTTTCCCTCAACAGTGATACCAGATTTCGACCCTGGTATATACAGTAGTATAGAGAGGGAATGGTTCTTGTTACGCACACGGGCTAGGATAGGCTAATAGTTCGTATGCATTACGAGAACCATCCCCTCTCCATACTACTGTGTACTACGAGGAGCAGAATCTGGTATATACTGTCCCTTAGTACACGAGCAGAGATACATGTGCTTACAATGGATTGCGAAGGCTGTACTTTAAAGTTAAAATCCTTTTTATGGATATGCGACGATCAACAACAGTTGCTTGAATTTTTGAAATCACATGACGTGATTCAAAAATCAGTAATCTGTTCAAGTTGTGGGGAACCAGCAACGTTTGACAACCGCAAATTGAAATGGAGATGTCAGAAGACAAAGAAAGTGAAGAAAGGACACAAGATCCAGAAAATATCGTGTTCGTTTAGTATAACGATTCAGAAAGGTACGTGGTTCGAAAACGCTAATATTTCCATCGAAGCAGCTTGTACGCTTATCGGATACTTCGTGACTATGAATCCACCACGTCAGAAGTTTTTGGAAACGGAATTGGAAATGAGTTCGAGGAGTATCGTTGACTGGTGCAATTTCATTCGAGAAGCTCTCTTGTCGTGGTCTATCGAAAACGCAAAACAAATTGGCGGGCCGAATTGTATTGTTGAAATCGACGAAGCGAAATTTGGCAAGAGAAAGTATCACCGAGGACGTGTTATAGACGGACAGTGGCTTTTCGGAGGATTCGAGAGAGAGTCAAAAGAATTATTTGTCATTCCTGTTCCGAACAGATCAACTGCGACATTGTTAAGTGTAATAAAAACGAATGTTCTACCGGGAACCACGATTATGTCCGATTGTTGGAAAGCATATAATTGCTTAGATACGGAGGGATTTCAGCATCTGACGGTGAACCACAACTACAACTTTGTGGATCCTGATACAGGAACACATATGCAGAATATTGAACGTATATGGAGAGAAGTTCGTGCTAATATCCCTCGTTACGGACGCAGCGAGCATCATATGGACAGCTATATCGCAGAATTTTATTTCAAACGAAAATATCCGAACCATACTCAGCGGTTTCATCAAATTTTTAACATCATCTCGCTCGATAACAAATTAAAGCAAAATAATGCAATGCAACAGGCTTAAATCGGTTCTTTTTAGGACCAAAATCGGCCCTTTTAAGAGCCATCATATATTTCTAACGTTGAAAGATTCGGCAAGACTATAATTTCTGGAACGCCAAATGGATTCTTTATCTACAGGCCATTACAAACAAATCTTAAAGAGTAGTGGAAGTGGTTATGTGGTTTATTTTAAGAGGTATGGAGGTTAAATGTAATATATAAAAAACTGGTGTCATCTCCGATTTAAAGGGTTTTGTAGCCGTAACTCGAATTTTAGTTTCAAATAAAAAATAAGTTTGGACTGCATCCCCTATAATACATAATTACCTCCAAATAATTACCCAAATTATCAAAAATAATTTTAAAAAATATGTAGATTACATATTTTTCGAGCTCCCCCTATTGATTATCACTGTTGGAGTCACAACAAAGATTTTTACCACGAGAGCATAAAAAAAATCGAAATTCGGAAAAGGCCTTATTGTAAATAATTACCGTAAGTTCTTTTAGGTATTATTGTAATGTTAGTTAATTTAGATTTTTGAATATGTGTATTATTTTAGAGATAGATTTTCTCAAGCACTTGATAAGGACCTGATGAGAGGTTGAAACGTTGTGCTTCCTTTATGGTTTAATAATTTGCCAGTGCTCGTCGAAAAGCTGTTTTTATTGAACTAATATTAACCTTATCAACTTATTTTCAATAAAAAGGGTCTAATACACAAACCAAGAGATCTCTAGTGAAGTCTCCTCTCCATCTCTTTTAAATCTCTCGTTCGCATTGTTATCTCCTTTTAGTTGCTGAAGGATTCTCGACTGGTGCTGCCGAAAAGCGTGGCCCTAGTCGTTCACGTTGGCGCTACCAATGAGTACGACACTACCTTGTGACAATAATCTTTCAGCAACTCGCGAAATCGGATAAATTGGTATTAAATCTATGCCTACCAAAAAGGGGCGTAGAGTTCAGGAGAAGAAGCTTCGCTACCAGATTCGCCTCGCTTTTTCCAACAATCGAGACCGTTTCCCTTCCTTCAAAAGTTATCAGTATTAGAAATTAACAAATCATTAAGTAAAGCACACCCTTACACTCTCCGAGAACTTACACTAACCGTAGAAAATAAATATCCCGACTACCGTGCAATTCGCAAGGGTGATTCGCGACGCGTAGTCTACCGATTTCGGGTGTTGCTCGGGTTAGATAGAAAGGAAATCGCGATTCCAAGTACGTATCCGATACTTCCATCTATCCAAGAGCCATAATTTAACATCTTGCAACCTGTACGCTCCGTCCCAGGGTAAATTGCTTGAATGCCTTGACCCGAAAAGGAGAATTTTTGACTTGTTACGACAACGTAACACGGTAACTCTATGAGGAAGACGCGTCGGTCGCTGGAGATGAAACGCGACCACTCGAAGCGCCTCTAATTCGAGGAAAAGGAGTTATCTCCCGACCAACGGGGTTACGTTAACTTTGCGGATGCCAAGAGACAATTGCTTGAAGTCAAAAGGGAGGACGAAGAATGGGGGAGGGAAAATCCCTCGTTTACTCTCTCTCCGCCCCCAAACATTGGCAGTACCGTCGCAGCCGCGGTAATTCAGAGACAGAGATAGATGATCTCCGAATGTGTCTTTCCCCGGACCTGACGCCCAAGGTATTCGACCATCTGCAGACGGACGAGAAGGTGACCATGTCATCATCTTAAGAGTACCTACGGAAGGCCCTTAGGAATGCAGCCACAGGACGTGGTTGCCAGCTAGCGCCTCTCATGCGTCTCCGGAGCGTTGTTCCTCGATAACACCTGAGATTGAGATCGTCCGATCATCGGTACATATTGATCACTTTAACTCCATGTCCTGACTCACCTCCTCACCAGAGCGGCGGATGTGCTGCAGTGATAGTCATTGAAGGGGATGTGCGAGAACAGGTTTATCGCTGCTGTGCTTGCGGCCACGTGGCCGAAAGGACATGTTGGGACGTCGATAAAGGATGAAGCCGGCTGGCTCTGCCTCGTCATGACGTGTACAACATTGCCATGCCTCGAATCAGTCAACCCGGTAACGGGCGGCTTATTGATGAAGCACTGAAATCACTGAACTCCGCGTTGTCTCCAGGCAAGTTTGGAAGCGATTGTCATACGCCGGTCGCCGAGGAAAGGCCGGACAAGGTGGAAGTCAGATGTGGAAAGTTCCAGATTGCCAGGATCTCCCTAGGCGGATTAAGAAGTCCAAAACTAGGACCTGGGAGGAACTCTTCCGAATTTTGAACGATGAAAAATCCTTAGGCGTCCCTATAAGATCGTTATGAGAAAGTTGCGACCATGGAGGCCCCCTGTGACGGAGTCCTTGGATCACCGAAACCTCCAGGAGAGAGGTTTTCTGGGAATCCCCTTTCTGTCTAGGGAGGAGTATCCGGACTCTTCGCGACCAACACTCGATCATCCAAAGCTGCCGGAGATTGATCCGAATGGACGAAGATGCATAAAACTTGGTGGCAACAAGACCCCTGGTTCTGATGGATTCCCTCTCGCGCATGGCTCTTGACTTGAAACACCTGTCCTCGCACATGATAGCTATTCAACAGCTGCCTTAGTGGGGAGCTTTCTCTTCATCTTGGCAATGTCCTCATCCCCAAACGGGGAGAGAGGCAGAGTGGGCGCGTCTGCTTACCGGCCACTATGTCTACTAGGCGATCTCAGTAAGTTATTCGAGCGGATGTTCGTTGGCCAAATCGTTCGGCACCTGTCTCGGGATGACCTGAAAGGAAGGATAGCAACAAGGCTTCCAAGAAGGCCGCTCCATGGTGGATGCGGTCCGGCAAGTCTGTGCCTTCTCGAAGGAGTTGTATCTGGAGGAGAGGTGGCGTTGGTGGTCTCACTAGACATAGTCAACGTCTTCCCTTCTCTGACAAGTTAGTGGTCTCTTGTGAGACTAGGTGGTGGAGACGATAGTACCATCGCCTTCCGCCCTATCTCGCCAGGGTCACCTTGGAATATTTCTGGGACAGGATCGTGCTTTTTGTCGGAGTAGACGCGTTGTAACCCAAGTCATGACAGGTGGGATTCCACAGGGCTTCAGTCATGGACTCAACGATGTTGAAACCTCACATACGACAAGATTTTGCTCTGTCCTCTCCCGGCTACCTCTTCTGTTAGAGGGACGATATGTTGGTGTTAGCGGGGAGACCAAGCTAGAGGGAAACCGTGACTATGTACGATGTGGCCTTTGCAGCGGTTCGCGCTATACGATACGGAACGAGACTGGAGGTGGTACCTCTGAAGATCGAGGCGATCTTCTTCCACGATGGAAGCTAGAGGTCGCCGCTTCCGTTTAGTGTTCAGGTGGGGGGTGTTAGTGTCTGGTGAGTGGGAGAAAAGTGCCGTGATAGAGCTGTTAGCCAGCGACACCAACATCATTCTCATGACGTTGAGAATTAAAGAGGAGGCAAAGTTCTCTCGCTTGCGTTAACTTTCCCTCCTATTCCGCGCACTTCACGGGTAGAAGTCCTGGAGGGATTCACAGTTACGCCAACTCCTCCTTCCCTCCTCCGGGGCGAGGAATAGGGTCGGAGCCGACTGTGACGGTCAAACATCTACAACATCGAGACAGAGTAGTAGTTGGCCCACTCTGCCGCATTTGGGCCGTTTTGGGCAGCAGAGATCGTAAGATCCCTGAACTGATTATACCAGAGCGGGAAGTACTGAACGAAATACTTTTTAACAATCTCAGAACTCCCCAATATGCACCCGAGCAGGCCAACGGAGGGGTTTTAGTGGGTAAAAATCACACACTCTACTCAGTTCTCCAGTCCAGGAACCCAGAGGCCTTGTGAAGGTTTCTTCTCCTAAAAAAAAGATTTTTCACGGGAAGGGATGCAAGGGGCGGGGCTCTACCTCCTCCGTCCATACTTTATAAGGAAGGGCAAACATAATAAGAATTATTGTTTACATATTGCAAATCTGTAAGAGATCTATACATATGAATAGTAGAAGTGTGGGCGACGGAAGGTTTCACTCCTCTTCCTGCATCTTTGTGGAAATCCTAACCTAATCTAACTTAACCTGTAACTCCTCCTTTCGCATGTATAACTGAAAATTCATGCAGAATCATGGACGATTTTTTGTCAATAAACTTTTTAATATACAATGAGCGACAGCTAAAAGCTTAGCTTTTGTAGATTACTCGGAAAGATGACTTTTATAATGTCTTTTATAAAGTCAAGTTCTTGCTTCGCATAGACAGCTGAAAATTCGTGCAAAATCGTTTAACTTCTTTTGTTAACATCTTTTTAATAAATAACGAGTGACAATTGAAACTTTTTGAAGGTTAACTTTTATTCAGAACAATGTTCTTGACAACATATGTGAATGACAAGGTCGTAGGAAGGTGGCACCTTATTCAGTAGTTTTACCAATTGAATATAAATACATATTAAACTTTTTGTTAATAAATGTTTTAAATAATACTCTTAAAAGAAATAATATTCTGTAGAAATAAATATATGTAGAATAGTCTGATTTGTATGCATCCGGATTTTATGAATATTTTTGCTGCGATTACAAAAAAACTTTTAGCTAAATGTAAATTATCACCCGCAACATTGTACAGCGATGTGAGATTTTTTATATAATGAATAAAAAATAGACATGAAAATATGCAAAAACTATTGTCATTTTTTATTATGTATAAATAACTGCAAAATACTTAATAAAACCACATAATAATTCATTACTTACATAATAAATTATTATTTAAAGAATAAAAAAATTGAACAGAGACGTCTGAAGAAACAAATTGTTACAAAGCAGTCTCAAACCCAGCTTGCGCGGATGGCAAAATACTAAGCGCACGCTTAACCACTAGGTTACAGCGCTTCATGCTAATTTTAGCTATCCATTCTACTTTTCTTATAGCTGGAAAATGCTCACATTTAGATGCAATTTTCTCATAAACTAAGACCTATACACCCAAACCTCTAACCTCTAACACGGTTTATGCTCTCGACCTCCCCTATCGAATGCACTATAGCTTATTCAACAGTTGAATTAGCAGTTCGCGGCATCTCTTTTTAAGTTTCAGCTAGAATGTTAGCAGATATTATAAATACAGACAGTTATTACTTAAATAAGTGCAGGAATTTCCTCATTAACATATATATATTTTTCTTTCTATATTAAAAAAAATTACGATTTTGATGTAAAAATTACCTGTACTAGTCCATGGAAAATATCATCCAAGATACCAGGTTCTTGATTTAGGGACCTAGTGATAAGTCTTTTACGTCGTCTTTTGTGCATTGTCAAAAACCGCCCGGTATGTCTGGGCCTATATCGATTGACATCTAGACTCTCCAGCGTAATTCGATCCGCATCTGATAAATGCTTGAACTCTGCTCTCGTTGCAAACCCATTATGTGCCTCTGGTAGTGATGTGTCAGCATTAAATGCACTGCTATCTGTGAAATAATAAGCATTTCACTTTTTACAAATTATGAAAACCATTTTATTTAAATCTTGACTATAGAAAAATTTCTTGTAGAAACTACATGTAAAATATTTTCCATAAAGAAAGGCAAAAAAGTGTCAGGCACACGCGTTACGGATTATTTGATTTTGTTTTCGTATTATAAATTTACGTCATAAATATACATTATTACATATACTACAAAGGTCACCCCCCTAAGTAACCCGCACAACATTTTAGCTGCCGCTCTTTGTTTATTAACCCTTTGCGGTCGTATGTCTACTCTCAGCCATCAAAACACTTTTACCGTTCCGGTCGTATGTCTACTCTCAGCCACCAAACAGTGATGCTAGAAATGCACAAACCGTTTTTTTTAAACCGGGATAGCATAGCTAGTATAATAAATTTTGTTAATCTTGCATTATATTATTAGTGTTCGTTCAATGAAAATTAATTCCGACCAGCATGACATCTGTGTATAAAATTAATATGACTGCAAAGAGTTAAAAAGTTATCAACAAAAAACTTTTAATCATTTTGCACAAATTTTTAACTGTCCACACAAATGAAGGAGTTACCGGTTGAGATAGGTTACATTACATTACGTTAAGTTAGGTTTTTTTGTCTTATTCCCTCGGGCAGGCCAGTGAAAGAGGTTTTACCGGGGTATGCTCTGGTTGGGAGGGGCCCGCAAAGGCCGGTCTCCGTCCCAGATGCGTCCCTGGACATTCCCGAAGGGTCCTCCGGACCTGGAGGGATGGCATAAAGCTTTCTCCTTCTAAAAAAAAGGTTTTTTTTGTGGAAGCACGAACCACGCTGCCACCATTGCGGCGCGGACCAGGACACGGCGCAACACACACTGGAGGACTGCCCTGGAGCGCTGGGCGCTTTGAACACGTGCCGCCAGCGATTCCCAGGACCGTCCATAGGCGCGGAGGCTGGTCAGAGGAGGGTCGTTTTAGTGGGTCGTTTTAGTGGGTAAGAATCCCATACTACCCCTGTCCCCCCAAGGGGTAGGGGTGCCTTGATGCAGGTGTTTTCTCTACTTAATAAAAATTAAAAAAAGATTTTTGTGAGGGCCTCCTCGTGGTGCACCACCTTGACGTGGTGAGGAGGCTCCCCACACCGATAACTCGCAGCGGCAGTACCGTTGGTCTTCGAACCATCGGGAAGCCCGGCGGGGAGGAGCGGGATCCAAGAGTGCACTGTGGAAATATGGGTGGGGTATGGGGATGTCCGTGTCTGTGTGCGCGTGCGTCGGATTCCGTGGGACTCTGCGTGGGGCCTTCCGGAGGATTCGGGATGAGCTGTGGTAGAGGGTACAGCGGATAGAACAGGGTTATGACACTCCCTAGCCGCCGGACAGTACAGGGGCCCAGGTCGGCTTGACCGGCATGGCCTGGCTGCCGCATCATCCAGTGTACAATCTCGCGGGGGCGGGTACTGCCAACCCTCAGGATCGGAGATCTCCTTTGGCTATTCCAGGTGTATACAAGATCCCATGCTCTTGCGGAAAGGTGTTCATTGGAGAAACCGGGAGGAAGATCAGTACACGGATTAAAGAACATCAGCGATGTGCCAAATACAGTCACTTCTCTCAGTCAGCCTTAGCCGAACATTGGATGGAGACTGGACACTCCGTTCAGTACGACAAGACTACAATCCTGCTCCTTCACAAGGCTACTTTGCTAAAAAAACATCGTGAATGTTTAGAAATTTTGAAGCATCCTGACAACCTGAACCGTGATAAAGGTTATCAGATAAATCCCATTTGGCACGCGGCCCTCCTGGTTTTTAATTGAAACTCTCCAGCCCGATTCGAACATAAGAAAAGCACTCTCGCATTAATGCATCGGACAAAAAAGCATTAAAACAAATCCGAAATTTAATGAAACGAACAAACTCGGAGAAGAATCTTTCCTTGAACTCGAAAGAGAGAAACGTTGATCAATTAATCGATTAATTAATCTATATATATATAAGCCAAATACCACTCACTCACTCACTCACTGACTCATCAACGTGCAGCCCGAACCACTGCACCTATCGATTTGAAATTTTAAGGGTATATTACTACTATCATGTAGGTGCTCACTAAGGGAGGGTTTTCCGAAATTCCACCCCCAACGGGTGAGAAGGGATAAAATGTGTTTTTATTTAATTCTATACATAAATATCGCGGGCGAAGCCGTGACGGGGGATGCTAGTGTGGATATATAAGGACTATTGCTGCAAACCAAGGGAGCTCAGTATCGGAGCACAGCTCTGATGATGCCGACTGCAATGTCTACGGAACGTCGGCACCAAGCTGTCATGGAACGCGGTATCTATCCGGAAGCTATCAGTACTGAGGTACAAATGTAACTTAATCTAAAAGATGCCAATCTGTCATACTTACAATTAGAGAATTTAAAAATAATAACCAAGAAAGCCTGTCGCCTTTCAGTCGATTGCGATTGTCTAACATTATGTTACCAGTATGGGAAAAAAGTCGTTCAGAAGGAACTGATGTCGCTATAGTAGACAAGTACTTAAGAACTTAAGCGATCTTGCTTAAGTTCAAACTAGTAGTTTCTGAAGAAGTCCAGTACTGTATCGGATTCGATTCTAAGGGCAAAATAGCTTGGCTCAGACTAATTTTTTAGTTGAATGTGTAAGCCTAATCCAGAACCATATTTTGAAAACAGGTCATTAGCCTTCGCAACTAATGAGCTGTGGGTACTCCACAAACTACTTGAGTACATCGACATCTACTCTTTCATTCTTTGTCATGTTTTTGAGCAATTCATCAATTATGAATTGCATTGCAGCGACAATTGACTTTCAAAGTATAATTTATGAAATCGCGGATCAAGTATCGTTGCAATTGCATAATGTTTATTATTTTCAATATTACTGAATTTGAATTTCCTGCAAAATATACTTTTTTAAATGTTTCCCAATATCAGATTCTGGATGTAGCTTATTTATTTTACTACGTAATAAATAAATCAGAGGAATGACCTTGCTAATTGTAAGATATTTTTAGCCAGATATTTCTGCAGCAATCATTTCAAATGGTTTTAACATTTTCAGTATTTCTTGAACAGTTGCTACCTCAAACGCGGATATCATGGGAGAAGAATTGCGTTGATTAATCAAAACTGTGCTCGCATGATCAATTACTTGCATGAATCTTTGAAGCATATAGGTAGATGACCATCGCGTAGAAATTTCCTGAATTAATTTCAAAGAAGTTTCTAAAGCGCTTTGACTTTTGCGAAATTCATCCGCCGCAACAACGTTATGTTTAAAGTAACTTACAAAAGTTTTAACTCCGGCAGTTTCTCAAACATTTTAGCGGGAATAAGATTTATCGAATACGAGAAACATAATACATGTTCATTTTTGCCAAAAACAGTTTCCACTGCATTTACTATATTAACATTATCCGTTACTACGGCTTGAAATTTAGGTAACGGTATATTCCAATCCTTACAGATTGTACTTAAAACAATTTCTAAATATGTAGCAGTATGCCTTTCTTCTAATTCATAAACTCCTTTTGACATGGAAGTCAGTTCACCTTCTAACATAAAGTGAGCAGTTACGCCCAAAAAACTGACTGTATTCAGGACTTCGGTCCATATATCACAGGTTAACGTAATTGTAGTTGCAGTCAACAATTTATCCATCATGAAAAGCGACAGCATTTCATACTTATTATCCATTAATTTCGTGCATTGTTTACAAGCAGGAATTTTGTGGAGTGGAGCAATAATTTTTAAAAAGTATTTAAGCCACTTTTCTCGACTGTGTTCAATTGTGTGGCATATTGTATTTGTCAACCATAAATAAAAGGGCATTAGTTATCTCTCCTGCCTTAGTATCTCCATCTATAAAATAATTAGTCAATAAATAATATTATTTATTATACTTATTTATAAATATATAAGTAAAACTTAGCCAAAATTAGTGGATAAGTGATATTTTTAAAATTTGCTTTAAAATGAATTTGCCTTTCTGAATTACACACATGTAAAAATAAAATTAAATATCTCTCTCATACACAGATTTCAATATCTGTGATAATCTGTTACCATTTATTTTTAACATTAAAAGATTTTCCATCAAATATTACATCTTGATAAATTTAAATCTGTTTATACTAGAAAATTTTAGCTTAACTTTTTATTTTAACTTTTTTTGTAAAAAGACAATTTGTTTTTCGGGGATACTACGATTTCCGGAGCGCCAAGTTTTGACCGTGGATTCTTCCTCTACAGGTCATTACAAACAAAACTTAAAGAGTGGTGAAAGTGGCTATCTGGTTTAATTTAGGAGATATGGAGGTTTGTAGTTGGAATTTGAGAAATCGGCAAAAACGCTTTTTTGCCAGTTGCAGACTATTTTCGCGTTATTCAGAACAATATAGGGTAAATATTGACAATAACGGAGTCCGCCCCGATGACCTTGACCCTGACACATATTATAGAGGTCCTCCTGAGTGATCTTCAAAAAGTTTTAACCGTCGCTCGTTGTTTATTAAAAAGTTATTAAAAAAAACAATTTAATGATTTTGTACGAATTTCCAACTGTCCACGCGAAGCAAGGACTTGAGTTTGACATATATTACAAGGTCACCTTCCTGAATAACCCGCACTAGGTTTCACCTGTCGCTCGTTGTTTGTTAAAAAATTATTAACAAAAAAGTTTAATGACTAGAGCATAATTTTACGATACCATGTACGTTGAAGAAAGAGTATATTTGATAGAATTTTAGCTTTAAATCAGAAATAAGTTTGAGTTAGGTTATATTTTCCGAAACTGGAACCCCGGACACATACGATCGTTTTCAGCCCGCTTCGCGGGAGAGCGGGAGGAAGGGGCTATACTCCTCTCCCCCGCCGAAGCCGGTGTAACAGATTTCACCGTACAGATTTTGATCACCTGGTTCACGGCACGGATCCTGGCGGGGGGAGGGGCATCGCCCTCCCGCGAAACGGGCTGAAAACGAGCGTATATGTCCGGGGCTCCAGGTTCGGAAAATATAACCTAACCAGATTAGGTTAGGTAAGGTTAGGTTAGGTTAAATGACTTTCCTTCCTTCGTTCATATTCGTCGTTTATGTCTTTCAATATGCAAAATAACTACTATATTTTCGAAACTTCTTTTATTAATAACTTTTTAATAAATAATGAGCGACGGCTAAAACCTTTTATAGTCTGCAACTAGCAAAAAAGCGTTTTTATCGATTTCTCAAATTCCGACTAAAAACCTCCATATCTCCTAAACTAAACCAGATAGCCACTTTCATCACTCTTTAAGTTTTGTTTATAATGACCTGTAGATGTAGAATCCACGGTCAAAACTTGGCGCTCCGGAAATCGTAGTCTTACCTGTTTTTCTTTTATTAATTGTATTGTAACATTTATTATTACATAAAATAATTTCCAAATTATGTGCACGTCATATTCTGAAGAATATTGTAACGAAAAAAATAAATAGCCATAAATTTTCGAATTAACCCATCAATTTCATGTAAATGTGTGGTTAATAACAATCATAGATACAGCTTACTTACACTCTATAAGAAATAAAACACACACACAATTCTAGCAATCAATTATGGACTGTGTTCGGAAAAAACAGCTTTACAACTGTTGTAAAATTCTTTAATACGATTGGTTCTTGCCCTTAGTTCCTGCCGAATTTAAATGTATAAATCAATCGTATTAAAGAATCTTACAACAAAGCTTACAGCAAAGTTGCAAAGCTGCCTTTGCTACTGAGCGCAGCTACTGTTCTAACCTACTTTTTCTTTACAGATTTATAGGAAATAATAAGTCAAGTTACTGGGCGACAGCTTTATTGGTCGGAAAAACGCAAGTGTGTACAGAGATCGCAGGAACGATCGACCTTTTTCTTAAAGAAAAAGTGCTCTGCCGAAATCTGACCGTCCTTTTTTGAGAACTCATCTCTCTCCTTTTTTCATCACCAAGTTACATGTATCGAGATAAACACCATCTCCAAGCAACTAACTAAGAAACTGACTAATTATTGATTAAATGCTTTGACAAAATGACGTTATTTCCAAGCAACGAATTAATTATCGATTAAATATTATTGATTGAAACAAATCAACATATGAAATTAAAGGCGAACGACTTAAAGGACAACTCTATCGATTATGTTTTCCCTCCCCTACAAATTTAAATAATAGTAAAATACAGTTACTAATCATTTATCTTCAAAAGCTTTGATCTTTTTTATTGTTGTAATTTGTGATATCGATGAATGATGAGCTATTTTTGCGTATACTAGGTGTTAACATTTTTGAGTCATCAGGAACCTATAAATATAATGTTTGTTACATTAGAAGTATTAAAATTATTTTTGGAACATGTGTGTACAACTACAATGGATATCTTTTTCACTTATATTTTACCGATGGTAAATTCACTGTAATTCCCGTAGTTGTACTGGATATAGGATTAATATTAGGCATAATATTCTCAGTCTCTTCAATCTGGAAAAATAAATTTCGAGATATTAAGACATTTAAAAAATGATATATTTTTAATATTCTTTTATTTTGTTTATTTTTGTTTCTTTTGTTTTGTTTTATCTTGTTTTAAGTAATGGAAGTGCCAAAAATATAACAGAAATTCCGAGGAAAAATATATAATTAAATATATATAATTGTATCGTACTTTCGATTGGATTGCATCATCTCAATGTCCGCATATGTCAACCTTTATAATAGTGATGGTCTGTTTAAAGTTGCACTTTCGATAATTGTTCTTTATAACTGCACTGCTGAAATGGTGCAATATGTTAAAGTAAGACAAGTATATTTTTTTCTCACTCTAACTTATTGCACTAGTTCAGCAGTGCAGCTATAAAGAACAGACCATGTGAGTGATGAGATATTCTATTAAGAAACAGATTTTCATACAAAAATAACAAAAATAGTGCTGAATTCAACATGGAACTAGTTTTGCGACCATGCATGCCAATTAAAAGCACAAGAAAATATCATTTTTTGCATTGTACTTACAGATGAAGCTTCAGCAGGAATCTCTTCAAGCACTTCAATGAATTCGTTTGTTGTAACTGTTGAATATCACGGTTGTTAGCAATATTTTCCTTGTGATATCTTTTCAAATGGTTAGTTAGGTTAGTGGTATTACCACTACAACTAACTTGCCTTTGACATAGTTTACAAATATTACTACATGAATTTTTTATAAAATATTGCCATACACTACTTCTTTTGACCTTACCCATTTCAAACTTGCTCTTTTCTTGCCTTTTATTGCCCTTTTTAGACAGCTTCGAGTAAATAGAAAACACGTCATAGTCATGTGCGTGATAGAAAAGAGATGCCAACAAATCACGTTACCAGCTCTGTAATTGGCTGATACGATTCTGCTTAGGAATCTGTATGATTGGCTAACATTGGCTAAAAATCTGAGCTGGTCATCTGACCTTGTTAGCCCTTTTTTCCTAGGGTACATTCCACTTAGCGCTCCCAACGACGCGAACGTCATTCTAGCTGCGTTCTGATAGTCACTGTCAGTATTGAAAATCTATAGTGTACGTGACAAACTATAGATGTTTTCACTGGCATTGAATATCGGAACACAGCCTCTGTCTTTGTTGCCCACTGAATACTGAATAAAGAATGATGCTCGTGTCGTTGCGAGCGTCAAATGGAACGCCTAGGCTGCGTTCGAAAACACCCGAGTGTCCTTCGTTTAACATTCGGTAAACAACAAGAATAAAATGATACATGGGGCACTCGGGTAATGTTTCCGAACGTATATCTGCTTAGAGATTCTTAAGAGACAAGCCGTCTCTTTGCTCTAATAAAATCTATAAATAAACTCTGAATATAATATTCTATTATTGATCGATATGCCTACAATCGATAAATGTATCAAAGCTTAAAGCCTATTCATATTTGTACAGATGTTATGCACATACACGAAAAATTAATCAATGTGTTTTGTATGAATTTCATACTTTTATAGAATTACTTTTTAGTCTTAAGACTCGATTCACGGAATTACTCAAACTTGTAAGATCGATCAAAAAATCGAGAATTAGATACAAAAAATCGATTCTTCAAAAAATCAATTCAAGATCGCCCATTTTTAGTCCTCCCCCTCAAGGGTGGACCTCGATTTGCATAAAACTCCTTTCGCGTAGACATCAGAAAATTCGTGCAAAACCATTAAACTTCATTTGTTAATAACTTTTTAATAAATAATGACCACCGGCTGAAACCCTCTGAAGATCACACAGAAGGATATCCTTGATAATGTATATCAAGCTCAAGTTCTTGCTTCACCATAGTTGAATATTCGTATAAAATCATTAAACTTCTTTTGTTAATAACTTTATAGAAAACAACGAGTGACGTCTAAAAGTTTTTGAAGGTCATTCAGGAGGATGACTTCTATAAGATTAGCAAGGCCCCTACTCAAGATAGGACGTATGAATCATACGTAAAAGCATAGCATGTGCTTGACATGGTATGCAATATTCACATTTTTCTTTATTTTAATTAGAACATTGCTCCTTTACTTACCAGGGGGCTTCACCCCCTGGATCCCCAATGGAAATCCCCTAAACGGTTGCAAAAATCAAAAAGTATACAAACGACAAAACTGGCTATGGATTCATTTATTGATCACAATGTTTCGACCATGCGGTATGTGGTCCTTATCAAGTGAATATACATCTAAAATTATAAACGAAATTACAAGGAAAGAAATCACATTCAAAAAAAATTCAAAAATTACAATACTCACAACAAAATTAGTCTACACAAAGGCCAATCTCTCTAAAAAATCTTACAAAGGTAAAAGAATACACCAAGTACATAAAAAAGCAAAACCAAATATGATGAAATCCATAGTTAACTAGCCAAGTACCTAGAACCAATTCAGTTTGAGGATTTGTAATTTGAAATAATACTTGGCGTGCCCGGGTTCATTGGACATGCATTCTTCTAAATTTGTACTGCCTTGAGTATTTTCACTAATGACTCGTAAATCTTAGTATTTGGTAATATTAAAACAAATACGTTTACAGTTTTGCACATTAGCGGAGTGATTATAAATATCCCTTTTCATTACTCACTCAATACAAATAATTTACACATACAGTTTACACAAAGTATAGGTAGGACGTACGTTTTAATGCGACCCGGGCACGCCAAGTATTATTTCAAATTACAAATCCTCAAACTGAATTGCTTCTAGGTACTTGGCTAGTTAACTATGGATTTCATCATATTTGGTTTTGCTTTTTTATGTACTTGGCGTATTCTTTTACCTTTGTAAGGTTTTTTAGAGGGATCTCATTACTTTTGTAAACGTTTTTTATATTTCATTACTTTTTAATGTTTTTATAAAAAAGTACATAAAAATAAACAATAAGGTACCGAACAATGAGAATCACTGCATAAACATCGAGCGTTACCAAGTTCAGTGCATAGACCTCAAGCGCTAACGTATAGCTTATCTGAAATTCATATCATTTGACATGTCACATAAACTTATGATTAAACTATTTCAGGAACTAAAGCCGTAATAAAAAATCTAACGGCACTTTTATAAGATAATATGGGTGCAAGCTTTCAGTTGCGACCACTTCAAATAAAAATGGTTCAGTCAATCCTGAAATATTGTAATTGAATGTTAGAATTGTGACGTTTTGTTCTTCTCCTTTTCCGAAATCAGGTTCAGACTCACGTACATATGTTCGCACATACACATTCAAAGCGATTTTGTACTTTTTTTCGTTGCACCATGACGACGACGACGATGACGACGACGACGACGACGACGACGTTGCCGTATGACGTTGCAGCACGTCGATGTGGTGCAACGTCGTCGTCGTCGTCGTCGTCGTCTTTTTATTACGGCTTTAGTTCCTGAGATATTTTAATCACAAGTTTATATGACCTGTCAAATGATGTAAATTCCGGATAAGCTACTTTGTAGCGCCTCGACGATGTCACGCCAGTGCTGTATCAAGCTGCTATTTCTCATGCGGCTATTTATTTTTTTATGTACTTGGCGTCGCGACGCTACCGCGTCGCTTGATACAGAAGTAAGACGTGTTGCAAAGCACGTCTAGATCGAATAAAGGCAAGT
The DNA here is from genome assembly GCF_003672135.1 of Ooceraea biroi. Lineage (NCBI taxonomy): Eukaryota > Metazoa > Arthropoda > Insecta > Hymenoptera > Formicidae > Ooceraea > Ooceraea biroi. The sequence continues at coordinate 7,970,322 of NC_039511.1, forward strand.
GAGAAACTGTGAGTCGAAGCAAAACAAAAACACACTTCAAGGATCAAAAACAGTCACATGGAAACCAAGACCATCATACACGGTGTTCAAATTTTCCGTATCGGTTTGTAAATTTATTGCATTGTCCGATCTTTTAATAAAAAACATTTCAGCTATGTGTCTTTTGCGCCAATGTTTCTCGGTGTGTAAAACCATGGAGTTAGACCAATCAAAGTTATGGCCACATGAAAGACGGTATTCTGTAATTACTGAGTATTGTTGAGAAGACCCATTAATATTTCGTCTGTGCTCACCAACCCTAGTCTCCAAACTTCTCTTGGTCTATCCCACATACACCGTGTCACAATCATTGCAATCAATTTGATAAACTACATTCGTCCGTTTGTGCTGTTGTAATCTGTTTTTGCCTTTACGTATAACGCAATCAAGCTTTTTAGGTACTGTATGTGCTACATCAAACTTGTTATCACGTAGAATTCTGTTAATCTCATCGCTGTAGGGCCTGCAATACGGGATCGCAATAAACGGCCTCCTGTAACTATTGTGAGATGTCCAACATTGCCCCGAGCACGGTAATTCAGTTCCCTAACCCGTTGTTTAACAACTTTTTTAATCAATTTAATGGAGAAACAATTGTTGGTCAAGATGTCTTCAACAATTTTAATATTTGCTTTGTGGAAACGACTGTCTGCTAATAAAATAGCGTGGAAAACCAAGTTTACAATCGTGTCGATTTTATATTTTAAGAGGTGACTAGAAAAGAAGTTAATGTACCGACCCGAAAAGGTTGACTTATAATACCAATTGGTCATAAGTAATCCCTCTTCTCTGTAAACCGTCGTATTTAAAAAACTCAAAGTGTCATTACATTCCAATTTATACGTAAATGATAACCGAGGATGGTAATTGTTAAAAACGTTAAGTACTTCGGAAAGCTGCGCTTTCGGAAGAATAGCGAAAATGTCATCCACGTATCTATAAAAGTATGAAATATTGAATTTAAGTTGTGACAAACAGTACGTTTCCAGATAATCCATGACAATATTGGCCAAAACAGGAGAAAGAGGAGATCCCATAGGGCTGCTGAAAATCTGCTCATATGGTTGTTCCTCAAAAATGAAACTAGTAGAATTTAATGTTATATCAATCGCGTGTAAAAATTGTTTTAAATTGAGCTTGGTGGTCCTAGAAATATCACTCCATCTCCTCTCAATACCAACCATTACCTATTCCTTCGGAATATTCGTAAACAATGCCGAGACATCCAAAGAAACCATTACTTCATTGCATTCTATTCTTCTATTAGTTATTAAGGACACAAAGGACCAGCTATTCTTTCCAAAAGAGTTAGGCTGTGGAATAGTCACATTTAAAATGTCGTGTAAAAATCTGGCCACTCCATATATAGGACTATCTATGGTGGAGACTATGATTCTCAAAGCATAATCCTGTCTATGGACTTGGTTGCAAAAATGTTCGAATTTATAGTCTGAACTGCAATTACCACCTAATCTAACACTATATTGTTCTGAATAACGCAAAAATAGTCTGCAACTGGCAAAAAACGTTTTTATCGATTTCTCAAATTGTAATTAAAAACCTCCATATCTTCTAAAATAAACCAGATAGACACTTTCATCATCCTTTAAGTTTTGTTTGTAATGAGTTGTAGATGAAGAATCCACGGTCAAAACTTGGCACTCCGGAAATCCTAGTCTTGCCTAGTTTTTTAAGAGGTTAGGTTAGGTTAGGTAAGGTAAGGTTAGGATGATAACGCACCCCAAAGTAGTAGATGGCCTTAAAATTTAACTAACGACTTTTGTTAAAATGAAAGAAATGTTAAATTGCGTTTTTCTCGTGAAGTACTGCTTTTACAGTAATTGTGTACAGGAATAAAAGTTGCGTGTTTAAAAGAAGAACAACTTTTATTTGAAACTTTTTCTTCTAAAATGAATATTTACGAAAATAATGAAAAAATAGACAAAAAAGTTTTCCATCATTTTGACCTTGAAGATGACCTTGTCACAAATTTTCATTGTCATTTTCGTAAGCAGCACGTCAAAATACAATAGTATGCAAAATTTCAGAACAATCGGAGATATGGGCTTTTCGGTACACCCGATTTTAATAACTAATCGGTGGTGATTATTATGAATAGTGATGAAACAATAGATTCGTTCGTAAATGCCTCGATAGTGATTATTGTGATTATGCGTAATGTGTTTTCTTCGTCGAATAATTCTCAATTGCCGAATAATTAATCGGTGAATATTAAACCGATAAAGTCGCTTGTAAATCAATCAAGTGCGTGAGTAAATATATGATGCAGTGTATTAAAGAAAAAGACTTATGACTCATTACTCGGTGTGTCACATGAAAAGTTGTGATTTTATTGGTATCTGTGATCGTGGAGCCATTTACTTATTCACCTTCTATAAGCTACAGCAGTATGAAGACATAGAATATCAAAACGTTTTTCCGTATCTTTTATATTTTTAAAGATATTTGCCTAAAGAAATTAAAATGGGACACTCTGTATGTAGGTTGAGCAAAAAGTATTGAACCGGTAAAATATTTCGAAAATAAGGTATTTGAGAAAAAAATGTTACATACAAAAGTTGTACTGTTTCAACAAATGTATCAAACGGTGATACCCATTTAATCTTGAGCTTATGAAGATCTCAAGATCAACTTTAAAATTGTAAATGAACTTCTATTTTTTATTCGAAATTCTTCTAACATCCAGATCTGTTCAAAACACTACACTAAAACTTTCTTTGGCTAAGTACATAGGTCGCTTAGATAATTTTGCAATATAGCTTTCTTTATTTATATTCGTTCAAAATAATCTTCGTTACAATCTTTACACTTCTTCAAACGAATAAATTAATCAGTAAAAATTTGCTACTACTACTTTTCTTCCGGTAGATCTGCACATGTCTAGTCTCATGCTGCTGAAAGCTCTTTATCGCTGCTAAACTTCCGTTTTTTTTTAATTTTTCCTTCACTAACGGAAACAAGATGAAATCACAGGGCGCTAGATCAGGACTATAGGGAGGATGCTTAAGCACTTTCAAGCCAGAGTTTGCCAAAAAGTCTTGCGTTAATCGTGCCGAATGTGGTCTAGTATTGTTGTGATGAAAATGCCAGATATTCATTCTCGAACGCGGACGAAGTTCTTTCAGCTTCTGAACCACTTGAGTTAGACATTCTTCCACGACCAAGAAACTGTATGTTGATCAAGGGCAATCCAAGTTCGAAAAAACTTTAATGTAGTGTTTTGAAAAAATCTCGATATCAACTAAAAAATGTAAACTTCTTTAATCCACCAGAGTAGATAGACTAGGAGAGTTCTGGACCACTTTTGGGGAGGGGGTAAGATTTATGACGTCACGCGGGACGAAGGGTGGGGGATATGATTTATTTTGCTGCGGCATTTTTACTATCATACTTTCTATTATTATATTACTTTAATTCTAGGAATGAGCCGATTATTTAATAAATAAAAATATGTTTACGTTGTTAAAGACTTTTTAACGCCGATACCCGGCTGCTGTAATGAATGGATTATATTATATCTTAACAATATCTTATTATACATATTCTTATACGACTCCATCCTTTCGGAACATTTCTTTACTTAATATATATTTTTCATTCGGATGTAAGTTATTATGACATCATACAGGAACCGACGCCTCGTAGGCGCGTCGTAGACGCATTCAGGCACGTACTCGATTGCACGAAAAATATTTTTTAGATCATAAACTTTCTTTCTGTCAGAAAATACAAAAGGACATATAGGCTCATTCGCTAATCTCTGTGACTAATAAAACTCTCGCAGCAACTGACGCTACATGCCGGAAGTTTATTACAAAGGATGCCGCCCGCGTTCACAAGGCCGCGCTCTTCGATTGCACCTAAGTCTAAGCCTAAGCCTAAGTGCACCTAAAAAAATCGCATTCCTTTCCAACTAGTGGTTTATTACCTATATTCCCTCATGTTGCCAAAAATTTACAACAAATCCCCTCCGCGCAAGGTCCAATCTCTTTCTCCAAAACTTACAACAAATCCCCTCCATGCCAAGTCCCATCTCTCCAAAATCTCAAACTCTGAAATCAATCGCGCAAAGTCCTATCTCTCTCTCTCTCTCTCCAAAAATTTACAACAAATCCCCTCCGCGCAAAGTCCCATCTCTCTCTCTAAAAATTTACAACAAATCCGCTCCATGCCAAGTCCCATCTCTCTCTTCAAAATCTCAAATTTTGAAACCAATTACCTTTCGTGCAAAGTCTCGCCTCTGGTGAATCGCTAGCCCTACTCTTATTTTTTCTACGGGCTACACGCAAATAATTGTTTCCCGTTCAGTTATTCGAACCTCAGTCGAACGAACGGTGCAGTGAACAGCAAGAAATAAGAACATGTGGGCTGCATACCAAAGAAAAATGGAGCTGCAGCAGCAGACTTGTGGAAACATCACGGGTCTGGTAAGGGTCCGATACTCGCATACCGGGGTAAGTAACATATTCAAGAAACATTGTTTAACAGTTTGCGTGCTAACGTCTGCACACTTTTTCTTGTATTTCTTATTTTATTTGTTTCAGTATATATGGGTGGGTAACCAGCCCTTAGAACAAGTCCGATTATACCGCGAGGTTGGTATTAAATTCGATCCCTCCCCGGTAAGTATATACATACATTCATTCATACATACTTGCATACATACATTTATACCGTTGCTGTGTCCTTTTTCCAAATTATAGATCAAGTCAATATTGACATCGAGGAATATGTAAACAGCCAACGGAGGAGATAGATTAGGTGGGTGCGCAAGGAGAGGAAGCACTACACAAATTATTTTAATAACATGTTGGAAGAAGTCCCCGAGGGTAAGGACATATTCAACCTAAAAAAGCTGTTCGGGATGGAGGAGTGGGAGGAGGAGGAAGACTGGAATGATGATGATATCGGTGAGTATTATTATTTTAATGGTATTACACAAATGCCTTATGATCGGGACTGCTAACTTTTTTTCTTTTTCAGAAATACTATACATAGGAAAGAGAAAGAGGAGCGATGAGGAGGAGGAGGAGATAGTAAAAGCGTTAAAAAAATTACGGATAGAGGAGGAGGAGGAGGACGAAGAGGATGATATAGGTGACTATTTTTTTTAACAGTATTTAATATTACACTATATTAATATTACAACTATATTATTTGGTATTACATAACTGCATTACGATCGAACCTAACAATTTTTTTCAGAAATAGTATACGAGATAAAGAGAAAGAGGATTCCGGGGGAAGAGGATGATATAGGTGACTATTTTTTACAAAGTATTACACAACTGTGTCTTGTTAAGATCGGGACTAATAATAAATGACTTTTGTTTCAGAAATAGTATACGAGACAAAGAGAATGAGAATTCAGAAAGAGGAGGAGGAGGAAGAAGATGCGGAGCGGAGAGGAAGAAGAAGATGAAAAATGTATATAAAAATAAAACATGTATATCAAAATACACACACAAATTTATATAAAAATAAAAAAACGTTTATATAGAAATAAAAAAAATTTAATCTTTATCTTCATCGCCTCTTCCGTTCCTTTTGCATGATATCAAGGACTTAATCTTGCGCTGTGTTGTACTCTTGGTCACGATTTCATATGTACAAAGTTTTATAAATACTAATCTTTTTACTTTTTTATCTTTTTTCTTACTTTCTCTAAATTCATTTCTAAAAGCATCATGTTCCTTCACTCTGTTCCGAGTTGGGAGCCACCCTATTTTCTACGTACAAAGTGTTAAACTTTTATATTAAGCAAAAGTTAGTGTGGGATAATATACGGGAGAACACGATTAGGTTGAATACTTGGTAATATATTTTAGATATATGTATACTTGAACAAATGTGTAATGATTCACTTGCCGAGGAACTGTAACCGAATAAACGATAGGCGGGGCTCTCGCATCGTCAACCTGCGCGTCGCGGAAAAAACAAAAGTATATCAAACATAGGGAACTCCTGTCACCTTAACTATGGTCTTATAACTAAATATCACTAGAACGATTTGTTCGTAATTCCTACACTCTCCCCCTACAAATCGATCGTATCAATATTTCCAATACAAAATAATACATTAAATCAAATACAGTTGGTTACAACACCATTCAAATTTTTCTTTAGATACACTCTTTGTAAAACAATCAGCAACCATATTATCCGTATTCACATATGATACTGCTATAGTATTATTTTCAATCTCATCACGTACAAAATGAAACTTTAAATTAACAGGTCGTGTTTTGCTTGAAGATTTCGCATTCTTTAACCACTGAATAGCTGCTTGGTTATCACACCATATCTTAATCGGTTTATCTAAATACTCATTACATTTCAATTCGGTAAGCATATTCTGAAGCCACATAATATCTTTGACTATTTCGGAAACAGCAAATAATTCGACTTCACATGTAGAATTACCTACAGTCCGCTGTTTTTTACATTTCCATGAAATAAGCGAAGTTCCAATAAATATGGCTCCCCCTGAAAATGATTTTCCTTTATCAGCGTTTCCCCAACTGGCATCAAAATACGACTTTAACAATCCAAACTTACGATCATAATACAAACGTTTACACTTTGTTCCACTTAAATAACGCAAAACTCTCTTACACAACTTATAATGTTTCAACTGTGGACAATGATTATATTGTGACAAATAAGACGTTATAAACGCAATATCGGGTCGAGTCCTAATTGCTAAATATAATAACTTACCAACTATTTCTTGATATTTGTTAATATCACATACTTCGTCACTTTCATTATCTTTACAACTTTTATCTTCTCCCATTACAACTGGAGTACTAACAGGTTTACAGTCTGACATTCCGTGCTTATATAATAATTTTTCGATATACTCCGTTTGGCTTAAATATATGCCCTTGCAGTCGCTTTCTACTTTCATTCCTAAAAATGAACCCATTTGTGTTGTCTCTTTAATCTCAAATTCCTTTCGCAATGAAGTAAGGATTTTCTCACATATTTAGTTATTATCATCTAATATAGTAAAATCATCAACATACGAACTAAACACAAAAAACCATATCTCCTTAGGATTAAAAAATATAAAACTCTCTGACGCTAATGGTTTAAGACCATTTCTTATTAATTCCTCTTTTAGTTTGTAATACCAATTTCTACCGGATTGAGGTAATCCATATAGGCTTCTTTTAAGTTTACAAACTTTTCTCTTTCCAAATCTATCTTCAAATCCCGGTGGTAATTCTAAATAAACAGTTTCCTTTAATTTACTATTTACATATGCCGTTTTAACATCAAAAAACCGTACATTTAAATTTTTCTTAGCCGCTATTGCCATTAATACTCTTCATGTATCAATGCTTACTACAGGTGAATATGATTCGTCAAAATCAAGGTGTTTTATTTGATTATATCCTGCTGCTACAAGCCTCGCTTTATATTTTATATTATTACTTTCATCTCTTTTATTAGAAAATACCCATTTACTTTTAACGATTTTTGCATCTTTTGGACGTTCACATATGTCCCATACTTCATGCCTATCTAATGACTCTAATTCATCTTCCATTCCCCTTTTCCATTCTTCCCATTTCTTACTATTACGGGCTTCATCAAAATTATGAGGTAAGGGAATATTTTCCACTAATTGAGCGTATTGTTTATTTATTATTTCCGAGCGTCTTACTCCTTCCTTCCTCAAACAATCTTCTCTTTCTTTTAAATAATTTTCTTTTCGTTTTAAACTCTCTACTAATGTGAGACCTTTTGGTCTCCCTACTTTATTATTTTCTCTATTTCGAGGCGTATCTATATCATCATGATCACTTACACTACTTTGAATATCAATATTCTCTTCATTAACTTCTATCCTTTTATTTTCTCTATTAATTTCTTGTTCATCTGATTCTGTCTCACTTTGAATATTAGCGCCATTATTTATATTATTATCATTACCCTCTATATTAATAAAATCCTCGATATTCCATTTTTCATAATTCTCATCTTTTACATTTTTCCCTAAATAATTACCCTTTCTATTTTCATTAAAAACCACATTGCGCTCTTCAATAATTTTCTTACTTTCAATATTAAATAAACAATACCCTACACGTTCACGCGAGTATCCTACCATTATTGTTCTTTTCCCACTAGGTTCCAACTTATTACGTGTATTCTTAAAAATATGACAAAACGCAATACATCCAAACGTTCTTAAATAATTAACACTAGGCACTTTACCAAAATAAAATTCATAAGACGTCTTTACTTTATTTTTTCTCGGAATTAAATTAATTGTATGTGTCGCATAAGCAACTGCTTCTGCCCAAAATGATAATGGTAAACCGCTATCGTATAATAAAGTACGCGCTCGTTCTAAAATCACCCTGTTGCCTCTTTCTACTTTTCCGTTACTCTTCGGATTGTAAGGGACAGTTTTCTGGTGTTCGATACCCTCTTTACTTGTAAGTGCTCGGAATTGATCGTTTACAAACTCCGTGCCGTTATCAGTACGAATTCGTTTGATTCTTTTACCTAATATGTTCTTACATTTTTCCTTAAATATCTGAAACATACCAAATGTATCACTTTTATTTTTAAGAAAATACGTAAAATACATGTCACTGTAGTCTTCAATAATAAACAATGCATATCGCTAACCTCCAATTGAATTAATGGGCATGGGTCCACATATAGCTAAATGTAACAGATCTAATGTTTCGTTGCTCTGATTGTATACAACTCTTTTATGCGGTTTTCGTGATAATTTGCACATCTGACAAGCTTCGCAATCAATATTCTTTAACTCGTTAGTGATTCCAGTGACAAGTTTTTCTTTTATCAATCTCTGCATATATTCATTGTTAACATGGCCTAATCGACGGTGCCACATATTCGCTGTTCCATTACTAAATCTATCATCACTCGTATTATCGCTTTCATTATTAACGAGCTTTCATTATTATACTTCCGCATTCATAATTAACATTTTCTATCATAGGTACCATACGCACTACAAAATGATTTTCAAATCGATTTCCAAAAGTAATAACCTCATTATTTTCTTTGCATATTTTAACCTTATAATCCATAAAATTAACCTTAAGTTCACACTTCATCAATTTCATTACAGATAACAAATTTGAACGCAATTTTGGAACATAAATAACATCATACATCGTAACATACGTGATTTTACCTTTATCATCATATACTTTAACTTTAATTGAACCAACTCCTTTAGATTCTAATTCACTATATCTACCTGCTAAATAAACTTTTCCTTGAATAGGTTTATAATTCACAAAATATCTTTTATCAAATGTCATGTGTGACGTACAACCGCTATCGATAATCCATTCATCCTGTCTTAATTTTGGACATGTACTCACGTGAAATGCTTGAAAAGTTGCATAATCTAACCTATCTTCCGATACAAGATTTACATCTTTATTAAAATTTCTTTTGTTACTGTCCTTTTTATTCTTTCCATGCTCCGGTGCCTCATGTTCCGATCGATCCTTGCGGTGATAGCAATTTTTCGCCATGTGTCCCATCTTTCCGCACACAAAACATTTCTTCTTGTTGTCCTTTTTGCGATGATTCCTGGATGTGTTGTATGCAGTCTCCTCGCCGCTACTGGTATTCTTCTTTACTACCTCTCTCTCCTTTTCCCTGAGAATCTCGGATATTTAGTCCAGTCTTTTTTCCCGTTGGGTTTTTAATATTTCACGAATTTGACTAAACTTGTTGGGTAATCCACGGACGACATTGTATACGACTTGTCGTTCCGATACGTTTAGTCCTGCTGAAGCACATTTTACCGCCAAGCCCCTCGCCCGGCTAATATACTCGCTTATCGTCTCGTTATCCAGCATCTTGATATTTTTTAGTTCCTCTCCTGCATCGATAGCTCTATCTTCGGCCGGTCCGGCAAAAGTGTCGTAAATTGTCTTCCACAGCCGTTTCGCGTTTGTCTCGTTCGCAAACTGTAATATCTGACTATCACTTAGCGATAACCGTATGCATGCTATAGCATCGGCGTTTTTCTCGTCCCATACTTCCTTATCTAACCTTTTGTCGTCTCCTGATGGTCTGTCACTCGAGAGAACATGTACTAATCTTTTCAATTGTAGTAACGATTCCATTTTTATACGCCAATTGAAGTAATTGTCTGCCATTAGCAACGGGACTGTGGGCAAGATCATCTTTTCTGCCATTTTTGTGTAGTCTCGCCTCGAGCGAATCTTCTCACGCAATTCTGCGTTGATTTCTTTATTACTCGTACCTTCCGTTTCTCCCAAAACCACGCTCTGCTACCAATTGTGGGATAATATACGGGAGAACACGATTAGGTTGAATACTTGGTAATATATTTTAGATATATGTATACTTGAACAACTGTGTAATGACTCGCTATGCCGAGGAACTGTAACCGAATAAACGATAGGCGGAGCTCTCGCATCGTCGACCCGCGCGTCGCGGAAAAAACAAAAGTATATCAATCATAGGGAACTCCTGCCACCTTATCTATGGTCTTATAACTAAATATCACTAGAACGATTTGTTCGTAATTCCTACAGTTAGGCTATTAATAGTTAGGTTATCGATAACAAAACTGTAAGTTTAAAATTCTTTCTCGGTTTTCACATAAACTCCACTAGTCCCGTTATTATTAGTATCTATATTTTAATCGTGGAAAAGGATTTTTCATTCTGCGCAACCAATAAAAGATTTATTTACAAAAATGCCATTTACTTCGTCGGTAATACAGGATACTCCAGGATCCCCTTAAAAATCACTCACTCCGTCGGTAATACAGACGACTCCAGCTTCCCTTTAAGAGTTAATACTTTGAATGCCTCATAGATGCACTCGTGCGTAAGGGAAATAGGTGTGGAAAAATAGTATAATAGTACAATTTATGCTTAGAACAGTAGTTTTTTATTATTTTTACATATTACAGTGGTTTACTAAAAACTAGAGCCATCAGCTCACAATCGATAAGATGATTCTTGTCAAAACAATCGCTAGTTCGTATTACGTTCGATGCATCCTTAGGTTCGTTGGACGCCATATTTGAAAATTGTACGATCTTTGCATCGACTTTATCGACAACACGGTCCAATTGGTCGAACATCAGATCGATACATCTGTTCAGATTAAACATTGAGAATAATGTGGATTCGGTCATCGTCAAACGTACGTTGGATGATTCCAGACATACAAGTTTTGTATTATTACTCATCGCACTAAATCGCCGTCAACGGTCCAACGCTGATACAACTTGCGATATCCTTGCAAAGATGGTTCTGTATGTTCCATCGTTGTTCGTAGAGTCCCTTCCACGTTTCGAGAGACAGTATCAACTCGTTTCCTCGATTATCCCCTATCGCAATCTCGACGTAACTCGGTGATGCCGATTTCCAAAAATTTATACCCCGTAGCTGTCAGCGCGTATCTCCTGCCTAGTATGCGAATCGCGCGACGTGCGGGTAAAACGCTATGGGAAAAAAATAATGAATAAAAATGTTTACTCTAAAAATCACAAGTATAAGACAAAGGAAAATTCTTTAACTTACGTGGTATATTTTCTCGGCGGAGTTTCAGCATCCTGAAGCGGAACGTAATAATTCATGTGTGCGTTGCTCCCCTGACCGGTATACATTGCTGCTGCTGCGGGAATCGAGGTTTTTCACGCGCTGTGGCTGATGCAAAACTGAACATGCGCGAACACATCTGAACGTGTATATATACGATTCTTTACCGCAGGGGAGGGGATTCTTTACCACAAAGGGGAGGGGATTCTTTACCGCAACAGAGAAGGGAAAAAAGGAAGTAAGAAATTGAAAACGTATTTTATACATAATATATTTTATGCTGAGACCACCAGTTGAACATTTTAAATACATTTTGCAAAGCGCAGTGCGATACATGTTTGTTACAACGTAAAGTGTGCGTAACGTCCAGCTTATTCAAAGATGGTATGTCCTCGTAGTGAGCGTCAATAATCTTGATGTAGACATTATCGTCCAGAAGCAGATTCCGCAGCCATTCGCGTTTCTCGAGTCCCCTGACGTATACGATGGGTGATGTTTCGTCGTCGTCGTTCATCATACCCATCACCGCCTTTGTAATCAGATCTTTAGCCCTGCTGTACGGAATCGTTCCATCCTCCCATTGTATTCCATGATGATGCGCCGTCAGCCAGGAGGCTTGCGATCTCTCCGCTTTGGTGAGACCGTGCCATGGTCCGCAGGGTCCAAAAATATAGTGAGAGAGAATATTTCCATTTCTCAGCACGGCAAACTCCTTCACTACAAAGTTCCCGCCGACGATGAAGCCTTGCAAATTCACGAATGTTTGCACGGACATGGCTGGTCGTTGTTGCTATATCAACACGTCAAGAAGATGACTACAATCGTTCTCGATGAATCGCGGATGTTTTATATATTAGTTTCTCGATGTTGTCGCGCGCTTAAGTGATTCTGCGCACAACGTTGGTCAACGGGTTGTACTGGGGAGCGGCGCAATTGGACACGTTACGATTGGACACGGTGCAAATGAACACGTTGCAAATGGACACGTTACTTTGCACACGGTTCAATTGGACACAGTGAGATTGGACGCAGGAATTTTAGATAGAGTAGCTATTGGACACCGTTAATTTGGACGCGAATGAATTTTGTACACCGCTAACTTGCACACCGTTTATTTGCACACCGTTCAGTTGCACACCGTGCAGTTGGACACGTAAAAATGCACACCATTCAGTTGGACACGCAAATTACACACTGTTCAGTTACACACCGTGCAGTTGCACACCGCTCAATTGCACACTGTTCAGTCGGACACCGCTCAATTGCACGCCGTTCAGTCGGACACCTCTCAATTGTACACCGTTCAGTCAGACATCGCTCTAAGATTTAATGAATTTGCGGTACCGCAGAGCGGTTAGTCGTTGCCGATATCATGTCGGGGTGAAACGCGAGCGATCGATAACATGGCTGGAAGCAATGATATTCGCGAGCGTGAAAAGATCGTGAAGGAGATTGAGAGAACGAGCGAATCGATCCGCGAGAAACATTGTGCTCTGAAGACCGGTAAGATCGAGGACGATATCGCGGCGAAGAGACAATTTGGGCCAATCATCGAACCGCTGCAAAAAATCGTTGACAACTCGATCACGCGCGCGGTGAAAGACGAGCCGGACGATGACGTGGTTATAGTACCACGCACCCTGAAGCGCGAGAAGGAAGAGAAGGACGCGATATGGAGGAAGATAAAGAGGAAACGAGCGAACGACTCGTCGGATCGCGAATCACGCAAATCGAAACAGCGTATCAGCGATGCACCGCATGCGCCATCAATAACCTCTACGCCGCGTACGACGATTGGAACCGTACAACCGCCGCCGATGACTCTTCCAACCGAGGACGTTTTCGAAACCACGGACGATTCGTTCGCGACGTCCGTTCAACGAGAAGTGCAAACGCCAGAGGGTCAAGAAGCGTTGCGGGCTCAATTGGGTCCGTTGAGTCAAAAGTACGTCGGGGCTGTCATACGCCGTGACAAAGACATAGATAACATGTACGGCATTTATTTCGGTAGTAAGCGGTTCGAGGTAGACAACAACGATAACATACTTCTCGACGATGTGCGATACAGAGGTACACCCGGTCTTTACGAGCTGATTTTCATGAAACGTTCCGACGATGTCATGTACACGGAAGACGATTTGCAAAAGTACAAGAGCATGTTGCTGATGACGAACGCGCATAGATGCGATTACAGCGTGCAGTATCAGATAAAGAGTAACAGGGGACACAAGTACAAATGCGTAATCGCACCGTTACTACCAACTGAACCTAAGACGAAATCCGGAAGAGGATTACCCCGCGCTATGGCACTGAACGACAATGCGATCGATTACGTGCACTGGGACGATCCCAACAAGCTGGGGGATCGTCTACGATTGCTCGAAGCTTCGCGTCAAGCCGGACACAACGCTCACAACAACGAGATGCTATCGATCATCGAGGAACTTCGCGAGGCTGGTATCATTATAAATTAACACGCGTACCGTCAAGCTGAACCAGTCGATCAACGTCACTCGCATCGAACAAATGTCTCTCACCAAATTTGGACAATCCGAACGAGGAAACGACGCAACCGGCAACGATTCGCATCAGTATTGGAGCGGATTAGTAAGAAAGTACGTGCACCGTAACGCTCTGTGTCGTGTCGCTACGGGCTTTGACGCAAAGTCGCACAAGATTAGCCGTGTAGCGCAACCCGAGACTAATACCGGCGCCGTTAATAAACTGTACGTGGAACGGTACGTTGAAACGTTGAGGAATCAACAGGGAGAATTTGAGAAGAAACTGAATGCGTTCGAGAGGGACATGAATGGGTACCAGTCCGCGCTAAACGATATTCGATAGGCGCTCACAGATCTCAAAAGTATAAGCAACGGCAACCCCCCAGTTCCCCCGCGCCACTCCAGCGCGCCCCCACCGCCCCCGCGCCACTCCAGCGGCCCCACACTGCCCCCGCGGAGCTCCAGCCTCAGCGAACGATCCAGGAATAACTCAGGAAGGGGTATAAACAAGTAACGGACGACCGCGATGGACGAGCTTCGACATATAAAGTTGGAAAGCGAGGGTTACAAACAGCTAACCAATGAAAATAACGATGACGACAAACGGCTAAAGAATGGCTTTCGAACGGGTATCGAATGGATAGTGAACGGCTCAAGAACGGCTTTCGAACGTTGGTGAACGGCTCAGGAACGTTAGCAAACGGCTATTGAGGAGTAACGAACGAGAAGGGACCGACCGCGAACGGCTATTGAAGCTGTAACAAAAGGGTGCGAACAGGTACGAACGGGTATCGAACGGCTCAACAACGACTTTGCGCAAATCATTTTATAATTTCTTCGGGCATAATACGTGCCGACCAATCGATGATTTGCATCCGTCAAAACATGAGCTCCGAAGGACGTAAGAAAGGTACCGTCAGTTCCGAGAAGCGACGACTCTTCGAGGAGCTGCATGCTCCAGCGAGAAGAAATTTTCCACGAAGACGCATCATAGTTCGGGGATATGATGACCTGTGGCAGGCAGACGTAGTCGAGATGCATCCGTACTCGCATTTCAACAGAGGTTACCACTACATCCTCACTGTCATCGATGTGCTGAGCAAGTACGCGTGGGCCGTGCGGCTCAACAGCAAAGGCGGAAGCGAGACGACTGAAGTTATCGCCGAGATAATTCGAGAGAGCAACAGATGTCCGAAAAACTTGCAAACCGATATGGGGAAGGAATTTTACAAGGTAAATATATACAATAACGGACCCAGCCTCAATGACATTGACCTTGACATATATTGCAGAGGTCACCTCCCTGAATGACCTTCAAAAGGTTTTAGCCGTCGCTCGTTGTTTATTAAAAAGTTATTAACAAAAGAAGTTTAATAATTTTGCACGAATTTTCCACGCGAAGCAAGGACTTGAGTTTGACATATATTACAAAGGTCACCTTCCTGAATAACCCGAACTAGGTTTCATCCTTCGCTCGTTGTTTGGTAAAAAGTTATTAACAAAAATGTTTAATGAATAAAGCATAATTTTACGATACCATATACGTTTACGAAAGAGTATATTTGATGGAATTTTAGCTTTAAATCAGAAATAGGTTTGGGTTAGGCTATATTTTCCGAAACTGGAGTCCCGGACATATACGCTATTTTTCAGCCCGCTTCGCGAAAGGGCGGGGGAAAGGGGCTTTGCCCCTCCCCCCGCCGGGATCCGTGGCGTGTACCAGGTGATCAAAATCTGCACGGTGAAATCTGTTACACTGGCCCCGGCGGGGGGAAGGGCTTTATCCCTTCCCCCGCCCTCCCGCGAAGCGGGCTGAAAACGAGCGTATGTGTCCGGGGCTCCAGTTTCGGAAAATATTACCTAACCAGGTTAGGTTAGGTTAGATTAGGTTATGTTAAAGCAGAGAATACTTTGTATTAAACTGTTTGTGCTTTTGGTTAAAGTGAAGAATACTTTGTACTTATATTAAAAGAAACTATTCTATATATTAACAATTTACTGCTTTAAATGACTTTCCTTTCTTCGTTCATATACACATTCGTCGTTTATATCTTTCAATATTCAAAATAACTACTATATTTTCGAAATTTCTTTTGTTAATAACTTTTTCATAAACAACGATCGACGACTAAAACCTTTTGAAGGTCACTCAGGAGGGTGACTTCTATTATATGTCACGGTCAAGAGGTCATCGGGGCTGGGCCCGTTATTGTATATATTTACCTTTTACAATACCGACGTGCAACGACTCATGAGGAGACATGACATCAATCACTATTCCACGTATTCGGTGTTGAAGGCATCGGTCATCGAGCGATTCAACTGTACGCTGAAGAACAACATGTGCAAGATGTTTACACTCAACAGAAATTACAAGTGGGTCGACGCGCTACCGCGACTCATCGTGGAGTACAACACCCGAAAACATTGAACGATCGACATGCGACCCGTCGACGTAACCCCCGCGATCGCTGAGAGACTCTTGACTCCAACGTACAACACGATAAAGATCGCTGGTCCAGCCAGGTTCAAAGTAGGCGACTCAGTACGCGTCAGCAAGTACATGATGGTCTTTGAAAAGAGTTATACACCAAATTGGACCACTGAGGTGTTTAAAATCATTAAAGTGCAGAGTACCAATCCCGTGATCTATATACTCGAGGATTGTCGCGGAAAATCTATCGCTGGAGCGTTCTACGAACACGAGTTGCGTCGCACGACCTATCCGGACGTGTATCTTGTAGAGAAAGTATTGCGCAGGAGAGGTGACGAGGTCTACGTGAAGTGGTTGGGATTCGATGGATCACACAATTCATGGATACACAAGGACAATGTCGTTTAATGCATTTATTTCTTCACAAACATACATAAGGATATATAATATAAGTGTATAACTATATAACAATACGATTGTAGCGGACACACCACTGTGAAGAGTGCAACGTCACGTCATTAGCAGCAACGTCACTGTCTCAAAAGTAAAAAGATTAGTTGTCAGATGGCGATTGTGATATAAAAATTCTCGCAAACAAAAGAAAGGATGGTTGGCTATAAAAGGGCGAATCTTTGAGGCCTAGCAGATCATTCCGGCGCGAGACGCCAAAGAGTTAAGAGCCTCCCGCATCTTTTGCTCAAAAGCGCTAGCCGCTAAAAAGCGCCAGCCGCTAAGAAATCCTCACCGGCGTTAATCGCCTTCTCCGAAAGCAACTAACCTTGGCACCACGGCGAGCAAGACTTCAATTTCCTGGAGGAAGCGCCGTCCGACTGCACTCTCGGAGGCGCTTAACACCAGGAGGTCATACCATCGGATCCCGCCGCATACCTATGCCCAGAAAAGACCAACTCTTTCTCTGGGTCAGGAAGGACGGACATCCTCGCGACCAACCACACCGGAGCTAAAGAGGCAGGAAGTAATTCCGCCATTACTGTCGTCAGAAGTAATATCTCCTCGACGAAGTACAGAAGCGCAGACGGACCAGCAACAGGAAGCCGTAACCACTGCCACGCAGACGACGGCAAACTGCGAAACACCAAGGACGACACGCTCCACCCAAACCAAGAGACGAGGCGGAAGAAAACTGTTTAATAATGTAAGACAAAGACGGAAGACTTGATAGTTGACCTTACTGGCAATGTATTTCAAGAATTGTTTTCCACAACGTTTCGACCGTGTATTCAGTCCTCTTCAGGTGGTACAAAAGTATACAAAATAACATGCCTAGCACGCTCTCTATGTAAGAAAAACAATGACATAAACAATATAATTACAATAAAGAATCAATATATAGCCACTAATAGCGCAAAACTTACGTGTCAAGACCCTATTAAGTTACAAAAATATATAAACGTCCAATGAGATGAAAACCTTGAAGTCAGTGCAGGAATAAACAGTTAGAATCCAAGTTACAAATAATTACGTCAAACGGAGTAAAAAAGTTGAAAACAATGTAGAAATAAATAAATAAATAAATAATTAAAAACAGTGTACAAATAAGTAAAAATCCAGGTCCAACGTAATACAAAGAAAGCGGTCTACTTCTCATACAGGATGGAGATAAACTGGCAGTCTGTTTACGAAATACGTATGATGCTGTCGTATATGTCCGGAAGATTATCCGTGTTCGTTTGAAGGTTGATAGGATTCGCAACTCTCTTAATATAAAACATTTCAGCAATCTCTCTCATGCATCGATGTTGTTAACGATGTAAAAGTTTTGTTGACAATAATTTTAAATTGCGCAAACTGGCCAAGTGTCGGATGGTCGGATATTTTTGTGCATTAGATGCAATGATTATTAGGAATCTATTTCAACTACGCGTCAATAATTTCGTCAGACTTAAAAACGCAGCCATTTCCATATTCCATATTGTTGGGCTTATCGATAAATAATAAAGTGCAGCGAATATATTCGTGAACGACTGATTTAATGTCACACAAATAATTATAATGTGCTTGTTGAACATAAATCGTGTTCAGCTAAATGAATGTAATATGAACAACAGTCCTAATAACTTATGCGCACGAGGTAAGTAAGTATAACGTAAGAGCTAAACAGTTACGCGCCAAAGCGATGGAAAAACAAAAGCATACATTCGCATAGAATCAATATCGATCCTTACTCATCGCTCAGCGCCATCACTCACACAAAAGTCGAATTCACATAACGCGCTCTATTCAAACACAAAGATTTGAGAATACTCTTTAACACATATAAACCTATTAATAAGTAGGAATCATTAATTAATAATATTTCGTTGTGAAAAAATACCACCCCACGCCAGGAATCGAACCTGGAACCTCTCTCATTCCGTGCGAGCGTCTTTCCAATTCGACCATTGGGGGTAAAATTTTTGGTTCAAACCAAAAATTAATAATGTTAACCAAAATGTTTAATAATGTAACTGTTTAATAATGTTAACAATTCAAAATGTACACAATGTTGTAAAAGCGTTTAATTAAAAAATAATAATAAAAATAAATAAATAGAAAAATCATTACGTTCGCTCCATTGTGATAGAAAACTGAAGCGAGAGGAAAACACCTCACGATGTATACAATATACATCGATGTATACAATACGATGTATACAGTATATGAAAATACAATGATATATATGAAATACAACTCTTTATTATTACAATAAAACAGCTTTTCGACGAGCACTGGCAATTTATTAAAAACGTAAAGGGAACACAACGTTTCAACCTCTCATCAGGTCCTTATCAAGTGCTTGAGAAAGTCTATCTCTAAAAAACACACATATTCAAAAATCGAAATTAACTAACATTACAATAATAACATAAAGGAACTTACTCTGCTTGAGATAGACTTAATAATATTCACAAAGAACAAAGTTCAAGTTCGGTAGATACATGTCCGTAGTTGGTGGCAGTCAACAGGAAAGTGGGATCATGGAGAAAACATGATGTTTGTCAAAATCGAATCGTATATACCGGGTAGCATTTCAGTATCTTTCTGCATATTAATGGCATGATCATGTCTCTTAATAATATATCATTTCCGCTAACTCGCGCCTTCTCAAATGTTTCTCATGATGAAGGACATTAACATTGGACCAATCAAAACAATGACCATTTAACCCACTATGCCTGCTGACTCTTTATTATTATCCTACGATACATATTTTATAAGGGTACGCGGTAATGTCCCCACGGTAACGTGTCCGTAGACTTGGGTACGATGTATCGTTTATCATCATGTGGACTCAGAGCGATTTTTCTCTCGCGAACGGTGTACACGTTATGCAGCTTCGATGTTATACGCGATTGATCTCGAGTCATTTCTATGTGGTCTTTCAAACACTGCATGTAATCATCGAACGCTATCGTTCGCGCGACTACATTAGTTTTAACTCCTTTCGCTTTCTTCGTATCTTTTTTGCCCTCTACCTTCAACGCATACATTTTCGCTCTGAGCCCCACGAATTCCGTCATTATTGCGCCGTTGTTTTCATCCTTCATTAAGCCGAGTACCTTTTTATTTGCGAGCGGAATACCATACGCATTATCGACCTCGTAATCGCTCGTGTCGAATCTCACAATATCATGTTTCATCTGCTCATACACGTCCTCGTGCTCGATATGATAAATCAAACTATCGGTATCCATGTACATGACACCTTGCATTTGTCGCGATATAATGGTAACATGTACTCGTGGTGAAACTCATACAAATAGACCTTGGATATGTCGAGGATACACATACCCACGTAGATCGGTTTGTTAAATTTCACCTCGAGCTTACGCATTTCGATCGCGACCAGGTTTTCCGAAAAGATGCTGCGACTATGAAAATTGAGTTTATCAATCATTGCCTCCGCACCGTACCTTCCGTTCCACTGCGTTAAAAATTTAACGTCGACGTGATTGCGCATATTCTCTATGGTTTTGCCGAATACCGCGTTGTTCATCAATTTATATAATTTTTTTCAAAATCGTTGGTCGCGCGCATTCTATACTGTGTATTTAACTCAATGTACTCACGAAGCCATGGAGATTGTGCAAATTCTAATACGCGATGAACTTTTATTATCCGTAAACCATGACGCGTACACTGTTGCAAGTTGCGGTAATGTATGACGTACCGCTTCTTATTGTATAAAGTTGCAAACAACTTATCCTGCCGATTGCCCGGCGGCTTATCGCGCGTCGGACAGAACGGTAGGTCAGCGTGCACGTCATGCAGATGCTGCGGATACTCGAAATCGACCTCGAGGACGTATCCTTTTGGCGAATCAGGAGTGATAGTTTTCACGTCGAAATTGGGAATATCATCGATCTATCGAAAGTTCGCATAGGGCAGTGGTTGACACATTGCCCATCCGTACAAATTATTTACATCATAATACATCAGGTACGACGAAGGTTTTGATGGGTCGTACGACTACATGGACTTGTTGGCCTGCGCGTACCTGTGCGAACATTTGTTCAGGCTGCCGCGTATACCGCGTTCTATGAACAAAACCATGTCGACGTCCGTAAGGAGTTCAAAGTTTATACGTGTATGTTTTAACATCGCGTCCCACGTAAAATCGGGCAAAGTGTAGTAATACGCTGGATCAAAACTCTTGATGCAGCTATCGCGGAAATTTTCAAATACGTCGGCCAACAACAAGACATCCGTTTTCAGGTATAAGTCGCTGTACTAGCCGAGCGTTCGAATGGCGAACCGTTGCCACACGTTGACAGCGTGCGCGTGATCGCTCTCGGATATCGTATCACCAGTCAGAGAACTGAAGAATGATTCGTGCGATGGTAGACGAGTATCTCGCAACTTTTCAACACAATCCACATACTCGTAGGGGAAAACGCTTTTTCGCATCAATAATTCGAAGTCTTCATTTGATAAATTAGAGAATTCGGATCGTACAATTTTAAGTTTGTCTTTGCTGAGAAATGATGACAATTTATCCAGGCTACTACTTAAAAATTTAAACGAATCGATGAACCGCAATTGCACGTGGTTTTGGCATTGTTTGCCATCTGACTTGTTAACGTGTTTCGTAAACGAAATGTATTTTTCTTTATTAATTGGCAATAGGTCGACATTGCCCTCGAACGCGGTAGCTACTTCCTTAATAATAAAATGCGCGTCGTAGCCGGATACATTGTGGAACACTATCGGAATAGTATAGGAATCTTTATAATCTAGATTACAATTCGCGTGCGCGGGACCCCTGTACCGACCGGTCAGGTGGCAATGATCGCGTACTCTCGTGTCGTCAGGCGCGAACGGTTTTTCACATATATGACAGTGCATCGCGCTATTAAGCTTTTCGCACTCCTCCCGCGTTAATTCTATCATGGGAACATTTTCGGATAGGATCGCTTTCACGCGGAATGCCAAATTTCGCAGTTCCTCGGTGAACCATGCTATACAATCGGTATCGCACAATCGATAAGAATTTTTAACTTACTTAATTTCTTGAAGTTATTGGGATTCCACGGATGTAACTTTGATTAATTTAGTTTTTAATTTGTTAAAATAAATTAATTCCACTTAGTTAAAATAAAATAACAATATTTACAAACATGATTATATTGCTTATAAAGAAAAATTCTTTAAGTTTCTCTTAAGTTTAAAATGCAATAAATTTGGTTTTTAGGGTAACAACATATTAAAGTATTTTTTTCGGAAAATATTATATTTGTGATGAATATAGTTTGTCATATTTGTTGTCTTCTTTTCTTTTCGTTTTTTTTGTTTAGAATTTTAACATTGCAATTTTTCAATTCCAGGGGGAGCAACTGCCCCTCCTTGCCCCCCCCCCCTCCGGGCGCCCAACTGATAAACAAAACGATCGAGGATCGAAACGCGACTCCTCAATCCGACGAGATCTTCAATCTTCAGATGGAGTTGTTGTCGATTCCTGTTGATGTACAAGGTACGACGGATATCAAGCGACGCGGTAGCGTCGCGACGCCAAGTACATATAAAGAACTAGGTTCCGAGCAATGAGAGCCACTGTATAGACGTCGGGACGCGACGGGATCGGTACCCGGGTAATAATCTGATTGTATGAGCATTGCACGTAATATCCTATACTACATACTTGATGACGCTGGTAGAGTTTCGGATTGTCAGTCATCTTCTGTAGGATGCACTCCAGATCGACATATATGACGAACGGCATTCGCTCCTTCCTGTTGTAGTTTGTGAATTGCAACCACTTGTTGTCTTCGTTGGGTAGAACGATGGCGCAATTGTTCATCCGTTGGCAATCTGCGGTGTGGGCCTCCAATTTCTCATTAGTATAGAAGTAGTGCAGACATCTGCAAGAATAAAAAGAACTTGTTAATTTCTAGCAATGCATAAGTATTTATTATATAAAGGTATAATAAAGCTACTTACCGATCGCAAATGTATTTTTGCCCGTTCTTCTTGCTCAGTTGTGAGCTCACCAAGCGGGACAGATTCTTAATGCACGCGAAATGTCCCAAGCCGTTATCCTGTGGATCCTGCATGTACAGCAGATTCACGTACTTAGTCTTCTTCTCATCGGTGAGTCGTATCGGTACGGCTGTAAGTTTTTCCTCTTCCTTCTTTTTCTCCAGGATGGATATACATTTACCGATATGTTGTTGTTGAGACGTTCGAACTTTGAAATGTCCTTCAGCGTTACAGGAAATTCAATGCCTTCAAAGTTGAATACTACCGTGTAGTGCGGATAGGAACATGGTCTATCTACGTGTTCTTCCGCCGGATGAAGGCAGCGACCACTGACCACGCGAAACATGCATTGTCCATAGAATGCACGTTTATCACAGCCTTCTTCAGCATTATCTCCCTCAGTAATTTAATCCTGCATGCATCGGATTGTGCTTGTTGATGTTAACCGTCAGGTCCAGTATACGCGACAATACCCACCCGCTATCGCGCTCCTAGAACTCCTTGAGAGACGCCAGGGTGGGTTCAATCACGTATTGCGTGAACCACTTTTGCAGATCAGATGTAGGGAAGAGTGCTCGGTTTCGCGTATTGATACTTTTATTGGCAGTTTTCTCACCCGCCACAAATTCACCATTGAACATGGTATTCACTTTCAAACTTTCGTGTTCATTCATCAACTTTTGCACATGATCGAGTACTATGCTGCTACCGTTTTCCAGGAATCGCCGCGGGTCGACGTAATCTGCGTAGATCACCGCACCAGTCAGAATGCGGTTTTTGAACGCGGTATCAATTTCTCGCCGAGAGAGTTCCGCGCTGGAAGGCTGTTCGGCGTGGTCACCACCACCACCGAAATGTATGAAGCGTCTTTCCAAACACTTCTTCAATCCCTCGAGCCGCGCGATTCGAGCCACTAACACGACTGATTGCGTCCTAGAGATAGCCGTGGACACTTAACACGACTTTTCTCTTCTAATTGTGTGATGCACTCATCGCACTGTTGCACCTATGCGAAAATTCACACAATGTTGCCACTCGCGATGATTCTGCTACAACACCTTCTTCGATTTGGTGGAGTTCCATGTTTTGCACAGAACTTCTTTTTTCACAAAGAACTTGAAAAATTAGTTGAAGACTCGAACTCTTGTCCTTTTATACCATGGAAATGTCTTGGGGGGAGGAGTTTACCGCAAATTTTGAGTTTTTGGGATAATGGAGTGGAGACATCGTGTAAAGCAATTCGCCAGATGTGAGGGTGGAGACTTTGCGTGAAAAGCAATTGGTTTCAAAATTTGAGATTTTGAAGAGAGAGATGGGACTTGGCATGGAGAGGATTTATTGTAAATTTTTGGAGAGAGAGAGAGAGATGGGACTTTGCGCGGAGGAGATTTGTTGTAAATTTTTGGAGAGAGAGATGAGACTTTGCGCGGAGGGGATTTGTTGTAAATTTGTGGCAACATGAGGGAACGTGAGTAATAAACCACTAGTTGGAAAGGAAATGTGAATTTTTAGGTGAACTTAGGCTTAGGTGCAATCGAAGGCCGCGGCTTTTGTTGACTGGGGCGGCATCCTTTGTAATAAACTGACTTCCGACACTCAGCGTCGGCGTTGCAGTGAGAGTTTTGTCCGAAAGAATGTTTATGATTTAGCGAAAAAAGTTTTTGGTGCAATGGAGTACGTGTCTGAATGCACCTAGACGCAAGTCACGACAGGCGCCGAACCCTGTATGATGTCATAATAACATACATCAGGATGAAGACAATAAATGTTAAGATATTTTCCGAAAGAAAGTTTATGATTTACAAATAGTTTATGATTTAAAAATATTTTTCTCGTGAGTCAGTCGCTGGACAGGCACCTACTGGACCCAGTATGGCGTCACAAATACCGCAGATCTGAATGAAGAAAGTAAAGTACATTCAGATGGAAATGATAAAATAAATATTAAGTAAAACAAAAAATTTTTCGAAAGGATGTAGTCTTATATTACATCGTAAGATGATACATCCGCTGAACGTAACATCACCTTACGACATAATAAGATATTGTTAAGATATAATATAATCCATTCATTCCAGCAGCCGGATATCGGCGCTAAAAAGCCTTTAACCGCATAAACATATTTTAATTTATAAAATAATCGGTTACTTCCTGGAATAAAAGTAATATAATAATAGAAAGTATGATAGTAAAAATGTCACACTTCCACAGCATTATAAATCATAGAGCTACCCCCACTACCATGCCCTTCGTCCCGCGTGACGTCATAAATCTTACCCCCTCTCCAAAAGTGGTCCAGAACTTTCCTAGTCTATCTACTCACCAGACTTTATTGATACTCATAAACATAACGTTTCGATCAATATTCAGATCCTTATCAAGTGTAATATAAGTCAATTGTCTAATTCTCCAATTCTAACAAATTGTTTGTTTTAAATTTCTTTTAGACAAAAGGGATTTGTTAATCAACAATTGACTTATGTTACACTTCATAAGGATCAGAATATTGATCGAAACGTTGTGTTTATGAGTATCAATAAACTGCCAGTCTGGTCGTTAAAGAAATTTACATTTCTTAAGTTTCCTGGCGTTACGAAATTAGATTTACGAATCAACTAAAAGATTGAATAATAAATGAGATTTTCCATTTAAGATTTTAAAGTTGACTTTGAGATCTCCTTCATAACTGTACTCAAGGTCACACGGTTATCATCGTTTGATGCACTTATTGAAACAGTACAACTTTTGTATGTAACATTTTTTTTCTCAAATGTCTTGTTTTCGAGGTATTTTACCGGTTCGATACTTTTTGTTCACCCTGTATGCACATATACAGTATTGGTTAAAAAAATTAATATATTTTATTTTAATATCTATCTCATGTAGTAATTAGATCTAAATCGATTTAAATATTCGTGCAATGAAAAAAGATACATTTATTCTTCTAGGAGAGCTCTTTCTTCCATTAATAAGGAGAAGACCAAGTAATGACCCCTTGGATTTCGCTCAACTTTTAATATATTTTAGTCCACCCCTTCCACTAACAAACTGTCATACAACTCTTGCCAATGCGCAATAGTTTACGAGTTATAAGAGTTTAAAGTTTACTACGTATTGGATATATCAAGTCGATAGATTTGCAAGTAGCGAGCGTAGCCTGGCGAAGAAGATGCTAGACAAGAACGCTAGACGTCTCTCGTTCGAATCCTGTTGCAATTTTTCTTTCTTCCTTATAAACTATGTATGTAGCAAACTTTAAACTCTTATAACTCGTAAACTATTGCACATTGGCAAGAGTTATATGACAGTTTTTTACTTAAGGAAGTACATAAATTGGGAGTGGTGCACTTGGACACAGTACAATTGAATATCGTGCAAATAGGCACCGTTTATTTGGACACAGAAACTTGTACACGGTTCAATTGGACACCGTGCAGTTAGACACAGTAATTTTAGATACAGTAGCATTTGGACACAAAAGATATTAATCTTTTACACCGTTTCTTTGTACACAGAAAAGTTGTACACCGTTTAGTTGTACACAGAAAAGTTGTAGACCGTTCAGTTGTACACAGAAAAGTTGTACATCGTTTAGTTGTACACAGAAAAGTTGTACACCGTTCAGTTGTACCCAAATGCACGGTGTCCAATTGAACCGTGTACAACTTTTCTGTGTACAACTGAACGGTGTACAACTTTTCTGTGTACAACTAAACGGTGTACAACTTTTCTGTGTACACAGAAACGGTGTAAAATATTAATATCTTTTGTGTCCAAATCCTACTGTATCTAAAATTACTGTGTCTAACTGCACGGTGTCCAATTGTACTGTGTCCAAGTGAAGGCGACTTCATAAATTACCCTGGTTAAAGCTCATTGGCTTCTTTGAAGAGCTAGAGCTACACTAGGACGTTTGTGGATTCACTGGAGAACGCACAATAAGCCTTCTAGGCTGCAGTGTTTGGGCGTAGGACCACCCCCGTGTAGTATTATTATTATGACAGTTTGTTAGTGGGAGGGGTGGACTACAATATATTAAAAGTTGAACGAAATCCAAAGGGTCACTACTTGGTCCTTTCCTTGTAAGCTCTGGACGTAACATCTTACAATATATTTATTTGGTAACAACACAATAATTTTAATCATCATTACGCAATTGTTTGTAATTCATAATAAGGAAAATAGTGACTATGAAGTTTTTCACAATTTATAAAAACATTAGGTATTCAAATTATAAAATTTATAAAATTACAAAACAAAGTAGATACTCACTAGAAATACGCACAAATACTGCATTTTCTTCGCTGTTCACTGTTACTTCCGTTGTTCGTTTCTGTAAAAAATATAAGTAAATTATTAACTTTCATTAACTCATTATAATTGTTAATGTAAATGTTTGGTGTGTACGAAAGTTTTAACTTTTTTTCAAATTTTTTCGCTTCGAATGCATAACATATGCAATACAATTTAATCATCTTAATATTTTCATCGTTTTTTAACTTATGTAAAGTAAACTTATGTTAGTATTTTTTGAATTCAATATGTTCGTTAATTATGCTGAATCGTGCCACGTTCGTGCTACTTTCTGTTGTAAATTGTACCTCACAAGGGAGGTTAGATATATCGGAAATTTAGAAATCTGCAACTTTGCATAAGTATATAGCATAAGTATATAGCATAGAGTAGATGGACATAGTCACGAAAGTTTTTGTTGGTGCCAAGATTTACTTTTCGAGAAAACACCCCCTCGAAAAATATATAAAAATATTTTTTGTTTCTAAGCGAATATTGTCAAAAGGATGAGAGATACGAAAAACTGTTCCAAATAAAGTTTTATGGCTTCAAAAGCGCTTTATATCAGTATACAGGATGGGCCATTTTAATGTCCCACCCCAAATATTTCTTTTCTTACGCCTTTTACAAAAAAATGTTTCCTACAAAAGTTGTTTGACCTTGGGGGGGACACAAAACAGCGATATCAATTTGTTCGCAGATGGCGCCACTTTCGAGATTTTTTCATGGCGGCGATTTTTTTAAATGGAAGTCGATTTTTTTCTCGAAATAAAAGTTGTAGCTGACAATGAAAGGAATACAACGGTTTTTTGTTTTTTGAAATTGGACCATTTTTCGCTGAGTTACAGTGTTTCAAAATTTATAATGTAAGTAAAAAGCTTCCACGCCCATAAGTACAGTGTGCGTACTTTGTGACTCCAAATCTCCACCTGTGTGTGCGTATGTGTGCGCGCGCGTGTGTGCGTGTGCGTGCGCGTGTGTGTGCACGTGTGTTTCTCTCCATTCTCTGGACTAATGCTCTTCTGTTCAAACTTCCTTTTGATGGTTCACCAGCTCGAGAGACGCATTCTCCAGTGCTTAGCATTATCCAGGATGAACGACGTGGACGTGGCGGGGCTTTTATCCTTTGAGATGCTTGATTTACGTGAGTTCCCTTGCCTCTCACAATTGGGGTGCTTGTTTAACGTGAGTCCCCGTGCCTCTCACAATTTGGGGTGCTTGTTTATCGTGAGTCCCCGTGCCTCTCACAATTGGGGTGCTTGTTTAACGTGAGTCTCCGTGCCTCTCACAATTGGGGTGATTTTTAATATGAGTCCCCTTGCCTCTCACGTTTGGGATGCATTTTTTAAATGAGTCCCTTCACTATGTTACTGAATGTTTGTAATATTAGCACAAATGCTCAAACAAGTTTCCATTGACAGCGGCACACTTTATTAAACGTAATTGACAGCTTTCTTGGACTTTTTGCAATACACCAGGAGTAATTTCTGAGAATGCGTTTCTGATACGAATTTTCATGTTGTCAATTGATGTTGGTTTTGTCGCAAAAACTTTTTCTTTTACGTATCCCCACAAAAAAATCTAGTGGCGTAAGATCAGGAGATCTTGGCGGCCACTCTTGTGTTTGACTACTGATGCCGATCCATTTGTTTTGAAAGAGATTATTTAAATATGTAACTACGTGGAGATGTCTATGGGGGGGAGCTCCGTCCTGTTGGAACCACATATCACGACGAAGTTCCAAGATAACATTTTCCAAAAGACATGGTAAATGATTTTGAAGAAACATCAGATAAGTTTCACCATTTAAATTTTCCTCGAAAAAATAAGGTCCGATCACACAATTGCCTATAATTCCTGCCCAAACATTTAGAGACCATTGGTGCTGAAATTCTTCATTTCTCTGCCAATGAGGATTATTTTCGGACCAATAGTGACAATTGTGACGGTTTAGTCCTCCTCTGTTATTAAACGTCGATTCATCTGTGAAAAGAATCCTCGAGAAGAAAGATGGATCTTCAGCAAGTTGGTTCTGAACCTAATCACATTTATCGATAAATGTGTCTCTCTAAATGTGATTTAAACATGTTGATAAATATGGACGTATTCCAAAAGCACATTTATCGATAAATGTGATCTCAGAATACAGGCCAAAGCCCCGCCACGTCCACGTCGTTCATCCTGGATAATGCTAAGCACTGGAGAATGCGTCTCTCGAGCTGGTGAACCATCAAAAGGAAGTTTGAACAGAAGAGCATTAGTCCAGATAATGGAGAGAAACACACGTGCACACACACGCGCACGCACACGCACACACGCGCGCGCACACATACGCACACACAGGTGGAGATTTGGAGTCACAAAGTACGCACACTGTACTTATGGGCGTGGAAGCTTTTTACTTACAATATAAACTTTGAAACACTGTAACTCAGCGAAAAATGGTCCAATTTCAAAAAACAAAAAACCGTTGTATTCCTTTCATTGTCAGCTACAACTTTTATTTCGAGAAAAAAATCGACTTCCATTTAAAAAAATCGCCGCCATGAAAAAATCTCGAAAGTGGCGCCATCTGCGAACAAATTGATATCGCTGTTTTGTGTCCCCCCCGAGGTCAAACAACTTTTGTAGGAAACATTTTTTTGTAAAAGGCGTAAGAAAAGAAATATTTGAAGTGGGACATTAAAATGGCCCATCCTGTATATAAATTTTCCAAATATGTAAAATTTTCCAAAATACTCTCACTACTCACTCTTTTTTTAAATTGTAAAATCTTTTTGCAATCAAAATAAAGCTTAGAGTAAATATGCAATTTAGAGGAAGCAGCTCGAATTACTTTGACCTTGACATATGTTGTCATGTCCCTGAGTAACATTCTGAAAATCTTACCGGCGGTCATTGTTTATTAAAAAGTTATTAACAAAAGAAATTTATTAGTTTTGCGTACGTTTTCGACTGTCCACATGAAGTAAAGACTTGATTTTGACATATATTATCTAGGTCATTCTTCCGAGTAATCTACAAGAAGTTTTTAGCCTTCGCTCGTTGTTTATTAAAACGTTTAATTAAAATAAACAAATACAGTATAAATGATTTTGCACGACTTTGCAGCTATCCACGTGAAGGGAGGAGTTACGAATTTATTTAGGTTAGGTTTTTGCAGAGAGAGGTTTTTGCAGGGAGAGAGGCTTCGCCCCTCGAATCCATCCTGTCACCATTATTGCTGTGACATTGACTCACCTGAGCGAGTGGCACCCGTTTGGCCACGTTGATATTGACCACGGTCCCGATTGACCACGTTGAGATTGACCACGTTCCGATTGACTACGTTGATATTGACCACGTTGCGATTGACCACAGTCCCGAATGACCACGGTCCCGATTGACCACGTTAATATTGGCCACGGTCCCGATTGACCACGTTGATATTGGCCACGGTCCCGATTGACCACGTTGACATTGGCCACGATCCCGATTGAAAAAGTCAAATATTGAGACTGTTAGATCTATCTTATTTAATAATTGTTACCCTTTTCAATTTATTGACAAATACATTAACCAAAGATTGAAGATAATTAAATATGTTAAGGTGGGTATTGAGAATGATGTTAATGACAGACAAACGAATAACACCAATATAATTATTCCACATATCAAAGGATTGAGCGAAGACATTGTACGAACGCTTAAACGTTATAGTATTGATTGTATTTATTCGGTCCCGAAGAAGCTGGATTGTTTGATTAGAAGGGGTAAGGATAGATTGATGGATTGCGGACAGGTGTAGTTTATAGAATTGATTGCATAAACTGTAATGCATGTTATGTTGGACAAACCAAGCGACATTTGAATACGAGACTTAAAGAACACATATCTGACGTTAAGAAACATGAGAGTAAATCACTCGGTAGTTAGTAGGCACAGAATATTAAACAACCATGAATTTGATTGGCAAAACACGAGGATTTTACACCAAGAAAAACATAACAGAAAAAGGGAGATTACGGAGATGTTGTTTATTGAGAAACATTCTGACGCGATTAACATGCAAAAAGATAGTGAAAATCTACCGGATGTTTATGATTCTGTTTTGAAAGGCATTTGAGACTTGTTTTGCTATGTTACCGCCAGTAGTTGTTTGGCCGAGGACGTATTATGTCCTGTCTTTACCATACTCGTTATAGTGTTTCATCGGTTATTTTCAACCAGTAAGTGATTATTTCAATTGTTTTATTCAGTTTCACTTATCGGTTCTCTCTTGCTTTGTACAATTGATCTTATGTATATTGATATTTTTAGAAAATAACTGATTGTTTAACTATCACTTGAAAAAGACCTGAACCTGAGGTCGAAACGTTGTGACTTTACCATCTAATAAATTGCCAGTTCTGTCAAATTTAAGAATTATTTGTTGCATAGAAAAAAATGTTAAATACAGAAGTCGTAGGGTTTTAACTGACGCATCACATAGTAATATCAGTATGACCTTGCACAGCTTCATCAGTTTTTGGAAGGTCACCTTGAAATTTTAAATGGAAACCCCCATTTTTTATTACATATTCTTGTAGCTTATCTCAAGAGTTTTCCAAAACACTGTGATACAATGTTTCTGCGTTAAATATTTTTAGAATTATAAGGCTTAAAAGTTAAAAATCGAAGAATGATCCGGCCAATGAAGGCAACATTGTTGCAATTTGTCTACCATAAGCAAGATTGCTGGCAATTTGTTAACGAATGACAACATCGTTGAGGATTTACATAGTACAAGTTTTATAATAAATGTTTGAACTGCGCACCATTCACGGTTTAACAATGTGCAATACGTTCATAAAAATTGGACACAGCATTTCTAATTATATTTCCATCAATTAGAGCAGCTTCTTCGAGAATATGATTGTGCAGATCCTCCAAATTGTTTAGTTGTACCCTATGCACCCTGCTCTGAAGATAACTCCACAGGAAGTAATCAAGCGGCGTTAAATCCGGCGATTTAGCTGGCCACTCAATCTCTCCTCTCCTCCCTATCCATTGATAAGGAAATACTATGTCCAAATAAGCACGCACATGCCTATCATAATGTGGTACAGCACTGTCTTGCTGATACTATGTCTCGGCAAAATTTTCACTTGCGACCTGTTTGATTGTCGGGACTATCTGATCTCTTAACATGGCTTCATATTTCTCTGCTATCAAATCGCCATCAATGAAGAAGGGCCCAATTAATACATCCTTCAGAATATCTGGCCAGACATTTAATTTGTGTGGATATTGAGTATGGTTCTCCAATACATCCAGTGAGGATTATTGTCACTCTCATATCTGCAGTTGTGTCTGTTACTTTGACTGTTTAATTGAAAGGTTACTTCATCGGAGAAAACGATGTTAAATAGGAAGTTGGGATCGGTGTCAATTATTAAGTCGTAAAATTCCAGACGACGATTAAGATGTCGTTGTTGTTAAGATCTTGTACTAATTTAACTTTATAGGGATGAAACTTGATAAGCTTTTAAAGTTTGTGCACAGATTTATAGTCAATATCATATCGTTGACCTGCTTTACGAAGGGAGAGATGTGGATCAAGAACAAATAATTGTGCAACATCTAATTGTTTTTCTTCATTGGTCGCTGATGCTGGTCGTCCTGGAATCTGACAATTTTTCACTATACATAACTGTTCAAAACGCTGAATCGTTCGAATCACGGTAGATTTTGAAATAAGAGACTGACCGTTACGAAAGGTCTGATTAAAGAGCTCCCTTACTTCATTGTATGATCGCCTACGATCCCCTCAATTTCGTATTATCAAGAGAGATACTCTTTTTTGTTCTGAAAGATATGCCATGATAATGGAACAAAAATAATCCAAATAAATACCATAATACAGTATACAAAGAAAAATAAAGCGGAACAATATGAAAAAATCAAGAGATACTAATTTCGCGCTTGTGTGTATGTGCACGCGTCCGAAGAACTCAATATTTTCCGAGTTATCCACAAAACCAAAATATATAAATCAGCAGAGATAATACATCAGAGTTAAGAATCTGCATTTCTCTTCCGATTACCGTAGCCTTTCTTTTCTCTTGCGTCTTAAAAAATCCTATTGTATATTCTTGTAGCTTATCTCGAGAGATTTCAAAAACACTATGATTATATGTATTATAGGGCTTATACTTAATACCGTATGGTCAATAACACATCTCGGTAGACTCGCCCTCCTGGGCGAGATGAGCCCAGTCTAGATAGTACCAAAAGATACACGGGCATATACCGGCGTCGGGTGGAGCTCTTGAGCGTGTTTTATAATAGTCCAAGGGTCTCCTCCCACTAATTGTAAGTATCCGGGATGGCAGGTAGAGGAATTTTAGTGAGAAAGAATCTTATACTCTCCCCGGCGAACTCCCCCAGAGGGACGGGAGGGGGCTTCCTAAAAATTTCCCCTCTTAAAAAAAGATTTCTACGGGGAGAGGTGCAGGAAGAGGGATAAAGCCTCTCCCTCATCCACATTTTTACTGTTTATACTAATTTTAAAATTATAAAATAGTAGTTGCGTGGGTGATCTTTGTAATATATGTCAAGGTCAAATTCTCACTTTGCGTGGACAGTCGAAAACACACGCAAACTTTTAAATGTTTTAATAAACAACGAGCGAAGGTTAAAACCTCTTGCAGATTACTCAGGAGGATGACCTCCTGATAAAATAAAATATGTCAAAGTGATTCGAGCTGCTTCCCCTAAACTGCATAATTACTAAAAAAGTATATAAAGTAACGCGGTAGCGTTGCGACGCCAAGTACGTAAAAACCAAGGTTCCAAGCAATAATCACTGCATAGACGTCGAGCGTTGCCAAATTCATTGCATAAACGTCGAGCATATAGCTTATCCGGAATTTCATGCCAAATTCATGTCAAACAAACTTTTGATTAAAATAACTCAAGAACTAAAGCCATATTTAAAAATCTAACGGCACTTTAATACTATAATATGGATGTAAGCTTTCGATCGCGACCAATTCGAATAAGATTGGTGCAGTCAATCATGAGATATTGTAATTGAATGTTAGAATTGTGACGTTTCGTTCTTCTCCTTTTCCGAAATCAGGTTCAGACTCACGTACGTATGCTCGCACATACACATGCAAAGCGATTTTATCCGGGAGGGAGGAAGGGGGGGGAGAGAGAGAGAGAGAGAGGAGAAATTTATAAGATATTTACAAGAAGATATGTCCAATGCGACCCGGGCACGCCAAGTACTTCAATGTCGTCAGGCGATAAGAAAGTATCCATGGGAAATATTTAAAGAAAATACTCAAATTGAATTGCTTCTAGGTACTTGGCTAGTTAACAATTGATTTTATATGTAGTTTTGATTTTTGTAATAAATATTTTTTAAACTTTTTGTTGCGTATAAGTTGGAACTTTTTATATACTTGGCATAGTTTTTTCACCTTTGTAAGGTTTTTTAGTGGGATAAGTATATAACAAAATAAGCAGTGAATAAATAACTATATACAACACGAAATTATAAATAATATGAGTAAAAATATGATAAAAGCAGCATCCTGTCAAAATATTGTTTTAATCTTTCGCCTTATTAAATAGATAAGTTTACTATATACTAAAATAATAGATCTTGAAAGATTAGCAATACCCCTAGATTTGCATTCCAGCCAGACGTCACGGAGATAATGTTTTTACACATTTTCAAGTGCAAATATAAACTCAAACCTTGCGTAGGAGCTTTTATTAATCTTTTCAAAATCTATCATTTTAGTATATGGTAGACTCATCAATTTAGTAAGGCGGAAAATTTAAACGTTAAATTGCCAATAGACATAGCACTATTATTCACTATTATTATTTGATTTATAAAATTAAACCACGATATTAAAACACTCATCAATGTGTTGTTCTAAACGATAAATTTTTTTAAATATAAGTTCGGCCATATAATGCATAATGCAAATAATTAATAAACAACTCTAGAATGTATTTACACTTACTTCACGACAAAACTTTGTTCAGTCTATAGCAATATGAATAGATATATCCCTCTAAAAAAACCTTACAAAGGTAAAAAATACGCCAAGTACATAAAAAAGCAAAACTACGTATGATCAAATCCATAGTTAACTAGCCAAGTAGCTAGAAGCAATTCAGTTTGAGGATTTGTAATTTGAAATAATACTTGGCGTGCCCGGGTCACATTGGACATGCATTCTTCTAAATTTGTACTGTCTTGAGTATTTTCACTAATGATTCGTAAATCTTTGTATTTGGTAATATTAAAACAAATACGTTTACAGTTTTGCACATTAGCAGAGTGATTATAAATATCCCTTTTCATTACTCACTCAATACAAATAATTTACACATAGAGTTTTACACAAATTATAGGTAGGACGTATGTTTTAATGCGACCCGGGCACGCCAAGTATTATTTCAAATTACAAATTCTCAAACTGAATTGCTTCTAGGTACTTGGCTCGTTAACTATGGATTTCATCATATTTAGTTTTGTTTTTTTATTTTTATGGGTAAATATTCATAAAAGGTCCGACCTCACCGATGACCTTGACCTTGACACATGTTGTCAAGGTCATCACTCTGAGTGACCTTCAAAAGGTTTTAGCCGGCGGTCGTTGTTTATTAAAAAGTTATTAACAAAAAAAGTTTACTTATTTTACATGAATTTTGAGCTTTGTATGCGAACTGAGGACTTCACTGTGACATATATTATAAAGTAAAGTACTTGCGTGAACACAGTGCGTTCCGCCCCCCCTGTGGGGGGGCTCCACTTCCGGATAAAATAACCTAACCTAACCCAAACCTATTTCTGCTTTAAAACGAAAATTTGAGCGACAGCTAAAATATTTTAAAGCAGAAATCCGTGCCGTGTACCAGGTAATCAAAATCTGTACGGTGAAATCTGTAACAGCGGATCCGGCGGGAGGAGGGGCAAAGCGCTTCCTCCCCGCCCTCCCACGAAGCGGGCTGAAAACAAGCGTATGTGTCCGGGGCTCCAGTTTTGGAAAATATAACCTAACCCAAAACCTATTTCTGATTTAAAGGTAAAATTCCATTAAATATACTCTTTCGTAAACGTATATGATATCGTAAAATTATGCTCTATTCATTAAACTTTTTGTTAATAACTTTTAAACAAACAACGAGCGACGGGTGAAACCTAATGCGGGTTATTCGGGAAGGTGACTTTTGTAATATATGTCAAACTCAAGTCCTTCCTTTGCGTGGACAGCTGAAAATTCGTGCAAAATACATTAAACTTTTTTGTTAATAACTTTTTAATAAACAATGACCGCCACTTATAACCTTATGGAGGTCACTCAGGAGGATGACCTCTATAACATATGTCAAGGTCAATGTCATTGGTGAGGTCGGACCTTTTATGCATATTTACCTTTTTATATACTTGGCGTATTTTATTACCTTTGTAAGATTTTTTTAGAGGGATCTCATTACTTTTTGTAATAATTTTTTTATTTCATTAACTTTAAATGTTTTTATGTATTTTTGTATTGCCGCAATAATATGCCATTTTATTTTTGCTGTGAGATCTCATCCAATATAAAAATGTTGAATAATAAAGATTTATCTAATCGTGCAAATCTTTTTAATTCTTCTAATTGTCAAATATAAATTGTGACAATTTAAAATTTTCTCTCTCTCTCCCTCTCTCATTCTTTCTTGGTTTCGTTCTATAAGTATAAAATGTTCCAACTTATATCTTAAATTGTCATAATTTATATTTCAAAATTAGAAGAATTATTTACTTATCATTGTGACGCTATCACGATGATTTCATTTAAAACAAGTAATTTAAAATTTTTATATAATAGTTTTTGCGATTTATATCTTTATCGTAAAATAAAACATTTTCCATGTATTAAAATCATTTTTAATTCATAATAAATTAAATCGTGCATGTGTAAAAGCAGCTTGAGGGACAAAATCGCTTTAAATGTGTATGTGCGAACATATGTACGGGAGTCTGAACCTGAAAAGGAGAAGAACGAAACGTCACAATTCTAACATTCAATTACAATATCTCAGGATTGACTAAACCAATCATATTTGAAGTAGTCGAAACCGAAAGCTTGCATCCATATTATCTTATAAAAGTGCCGTTAGATTTTTTATTACAGCTTTAGTTCCTGAAATATTTTAATCACAAGTTTATGTGACATGTCATATGGTATGAATTCCAGATAAGCTATACGGTAGCGCTTGACGTCTATGCAGTGACTCTCATTGTTCGGAACCTTATTTTTTATTTTTATGTACTTGGCGTCGCGACGCTATCGCGTCGCTTAATTATATTCTGTCATCAATAGTCGTATGTGTGGCGAATTAATCATCAGAAAATATGTAATTATATGATAGGCTGTAGAGGGACAAGATGGCGGTTGGTGAGGTGGGAAGTGTAGAATAAGGCTCTGAAAGAAAAAGGGGAAATAAGTGAGAGCAAGTGACAAAGGAGGAAGAAATTGAGAGAAAGGAAAGAGAGAGAGCGGAGGAGATAGGGCAAATGGAGGAGAAGAAAAAGGAAGAGGAGGAGAGGAGAAAGAGTGGGTTGAAAGGAGAGGTAGGAGTGGTGTGCTGAAAGAAAGGAGTGTTCGGGAAGTTAAGATGAAGAGAGAGGAAGGTATGAGAGAAGCGGAAAGAAGGAGGAGAAGAGATGAGAGGCACGAAGAAGGAGAAGAGAGAGAGGAGAAGGAGAGGAGAGAGAGTGGAGGAGAGTTACGAGAATAGAGGAGAAAAAGGTTAGAAGGATGGAAATGATTACATAAGATAGCAGGGACACAAAGAAGGGCGGTAGGTAAAACAGGAAGATGGAGGTAGTAAGAACGGAACTCGGTAGAGGGCGGCAGAAGGAGAGAATCGAAGCTGGAAATCGAAGGCATGGTCGATGGTTGACACGTGAATCGAGGATCAGGCAACGGAGAAGTTAGTGAGGGAAGAGAAAAGAGGAAAGTGAATGGAGAATGGAAGGAGCGAAAAAGGTTAGAGAAGAAATGAAGGAGATGAAGGAGATGATGGGCAAGATGATGGAGATGGAGGAGTAGGAGATGAAAAGCAGGAGGGAGAGATGAGAAAGAAGAGTGAATAGGTGACAAGGGCAAAAGAAGAAGGAAGAATGAGAAGAAAGGGAGAGGAAAGTGGAGGGGTGAGACGTGAGAAAGGAGAGGAGAGGAAGAGGAAGATAGAAGAGGAAGGTGCGGTGGATGAAGAGGAAGAAGAGTGGTGGAGAGAAGTGGACAAGAGCGAGGAAGAAAGAAGGGAGAGGGAGGAGATAGGGAAGATAAGAGAGGTGGAAAGAAGGGAAAGAAAGGAGATAGGGAAGAGGTTAGAGGAAAGAGAGAGGAGAAGAAGAGAGGGGAAGAAGTGGGAGGAGAGACAGAAGAGGATAAGAGAGGAGTTAGAAAGAAGGAAGGGGAGGGTAAATAAGATAGTATGTAGGGGAATAGAGGGAGAAAATAAAAAAGAGAGGAGGATAACAGTAGAGGAAATGATGGAGGAATTGCTAGGGAGAGAGACAGAGATAGGTGAGGTGGAGGAAAGGAAGGGGGAAGGAGGAAAGTGGGTATTAATAGTAGAGATGAGGGGGAGAGAGGATAAAGAAGATTTGATGGGGAAAAGAGGGAAGGAGTGGAGGAGATAGGGAATAGGGTTAGATGAGGACCTAACGATAGAGGAGAGAAGAATAAGATGGAGGCTGCTGGAGAAAGCGAAAGAGGAGAGAGCAAAGGGGAAGGTAGTAAGAGTGGAAAATAGGAAGATGGAGATAGAAGGGGTGGTGTGGCTATGGGATGAGAGAGAGCAGGAGTTGGTGGAAAAGAAGTAGGGAAAGAAGAGAAGGGCGAGAGGAGGAGGAAAAGAAAAGGAGTGAAGAGGGAGAGGGGGCAGATGGGAGAGGGAGAGAGGGGAAGGGAGAAAGGAGAGAGGTGGAGGGACAAGATTATTGTATAAGGTTTATGGTTGCAGAAGAAGGAAGACAAGGAATGAGAGAAAGGAAAAGGATGGAGAGGACACGAGGAGGACGAAAGAGAGTGGAGACGAGGAGGAATGAAGGAGGAGAGAGGAGGTGGAAGGACAGAATGGAAAAGAAGAAGAGGGTTAAGGGGAGGGAGATAGGTTAGAGGCAATGTAAGGTCGCCAAAGGCCAGGTTAATGAAAGAATGATTGTAAGGGGAAAGGGGAAGGGAAAAGTAAAGATGATGCAAGGGGTTCGGGTACGCTCCCTGGAAAAGCGCCTTTCAAACCCCAAGGGGAAGAAATAAAGACACATACATACATACATACATACATACATACATGATAGGCTGTAATTAAACTTAGACATACTTATGCAAACCATGATGATTATATAACACTTATTTTAAAAGCATTTATGTTTTCCTTTGCTTCTTTTTTTATGAGTTTACTTATATTATAATATACTTATAATAATGGTTGCCACATGGTATTAAATACGACTCATTATAATTGTAAATTATCTTGTTATCACATCGAGGACATTAGTTAACAAGATTTTCAAAATTGTATGTTAAGTAGATAAATTCGTAAAGTAACATAGTAACTACACGAAGCAAAATCTGAAACTAATAGAGAATAGAACAATAACGAATGTTCTATCCGGAAGCAGGCTTTCTATCTTTATAATGTAAACAGTCTAATTATAAGTAAATATTTACAATGTTTATCTCTCTTTCTTTCGAGGAGCATTGTATCGTCTCGCACGAAATATACAGGGTGTCCCAGACTTACCGTATCACAGGTTCAGGGTAAACGCCTGACGTAAGGAGTCCGATTGTATTTACAGACTCTACATCAAACAACATAATTGAAACGCTGTTTCGAGATATTTGAAATTTCTATATTTTTTCCTCTTTACATTTTTTAAAACGCAATAATAATGTAACAAGGATATAAGTTAGAGTTAGATTAGATTAATTATTTTGCGGGTGAGAGGCGAAGCTTCCCACTTCTAATTCCACTTATTTCCTTAAACTGTTTTGTTAATAATTTTGTTATAAGAAGTGACCGCCACTTAAAACTTGTAGGAGGTTACTATAAGAAGTTGTACACCTATAATTATATCTTTCTTACACCAGTCTTCAAATTATTCACATTATACACGTACTTACGCTATCGCATCTCAAGTTCGTTACATTTAAACTCCATTTCCTTTCCGCCTGTCTTATATAATTCTTTATTGTCTTCGGCACTATACAGAGTATCTCATGATTGAATTAATTTTCTTCAGGTGTTTAACCATCATGACTAACACTTTCGTATTATTTTCTTGTATTTTTAATATATTTTTGCCAGAATATTATATATGTATGCATAATTGCTAAAGCGCAATGAGTAAAATTATGTGTTACATTTAATTGATAACTCAACAAAGAGTGACCCCAAAAATCGCCTATTTTTGGTCCCGCGATATTGGAATTGAATTGTGTGCCAAATGGTGTCTTATGATAAGACATCAATCACCAAAAAGTTTTAAGTTGAGGTGAGAATTAGTTTCAGAGATATGGAGGATCAAAGTAGTCACAATTCATTAACGCGTCAGCTCATAACGCTTTAAAACACGAAGTTTTATGTCAATCTAATAATTTAAAACTTCGTATCCAGAGGTTTTGCTGAATTGTTGACAACGAATTTCAAGTCAGATTTAAAAAATTCAAAATGGCTGATTAAATATGGCGAATAATATATTTAAAAAATTCATGACTCAAAGTTACAAAATCGATTTTCGAATCCTAACGAATTTTTATAAATTGTTGAATTATTATTTTATATTAATTATATTAATTTTATAATTACTCTTGTTTCATTATGGTATTGTTGTTACCATAATTTTGTTTCTGAAAATATAATTTCAGATTTGTAATCAGCAATCCAAGAAACCCCTAGATATTTTTTACAAAAATTAAAAAATTTAATAAAAAAATTAAAACATTTTTTTAAATATATGGTTCGCCATATCTAATCAGCCATTTTGAATTTTTAAAATCTGACTTGAAATTCGTTGTCAACAATCAGCAAAACCTCTGGATATGAAGTTTTAAATTATTAGATTGACATAAAAATTCGTGTTTTAAAGCGTTATGAGCTGACGCGTTAATGAATTGTGACTACTTTGATCCTCCATATCTCTGAAACTAATTCTCACCTCAACTTAAAACTTTTTGGTGATTGATGTCTTATCATAAGACACCATTTGGCACACAATTCAATTTCAATATCGCGGGACCAAAAATATACGAAAAAACCACTGATTTTGGGGTCACTCTTTGTTTAGTATCCATTCAGTATTCAGAGGTTATTCATTTATATTCAACAAGTAAAAGATCTAAGATAACGAGAATAATAATTGGGATATTAAAACATCGTTGCGATAATGTAATCCCTAAAAACACCTTTTTAAAAAAAAATGAAATATATACGCCAAGTACATAAAAAATTCCAATTTGCCAAAACTCAAAACTAAATTTCAAATCAATAGTTAACTTGCCAAGTATATAGAAGAAATTCAGTTTAAGTATTTTATCCAAACGTTTTCCATGCATACTCTCTTATCACATGACGACATTGAAGGACTTGGCGTGCCCGGATCGCTTTAAAACGTACTGTCCTACCTATAAGAGACACAAAATCATTTGCAAGTCATTATTGAAAATTATCAAGATACAAGATACAGTACAAATCAAGATATTATACAAATTTATAAGAATACATGACTACTGCGATCCGGGCACGCCAAGTACTTCAATGTCGTCATGCGATAAGAGAGAGTATGCATGGAAAACGTTTGGATAAAATACTCAAACTGAATTGCTTCTGTATACTTGGCAAGTTAATTATTGATTTGATATTTAGTTTTGAGTTTTGGCAAGTTGGGATTTTTTATGTACTTTGCGAATATATTTCTTCTTTTTTAAAAAAGGATTTTTAAAGGATTAATATTTTTCTAAAATAATATGTATGCACTCTTAGCATTTCGAGGCCAACGACATGTCTCAACTTTTAAATCATTTGTAGATATCCATTTTGGTAAAAATTGACAATAACGGAGGCCGCCCTGATGACCTTGACTTTGATATATATTGTCAAGATTACCCTCCTGAGAGACCTTCAAAAGGTTTTAGTCGTCGCTCGTTGTTTATTAAAAAGTTATTAACAAAAGAAGTTTAATAATTTTGCATGACTTTTCAGCTGTCCACGCGAAGCAAGGACTTGAGTTTGACATATATTACAAAGGTCACCTTCCCGAATAACCCGCATTAGGTTTCACCCGTCGCTCGTTGTTTGTTAAAAAGTTATTAACAAAAACGTTTCATA
This sequence comes from Ooceraea biroi, assembly GCF_003672135.1. Lineage (NCBI taxonomy): Eukaryota > Metazoa > Arthropoda > Insecta > Hymenoptera > Formicidae > Ooceraea > Ooceraea biroi. Next base: position 8,013,044 of record NC_039511.1, read on the forward strand.
AATTAAGCATAATTTTACGAAAGAGTATATTTGATGGAATTTTAGCTTTAAATCAGAAATAGGATTGGCTTAGGTTACATTTTCCGAAAGACCCTGGACACATACGCTCGTTTTCAGCCCGCTTCGCGGGAGGGCGGGGGGAAGGGTTTTGCCCCTCCCCCCGCCGGAGCCGGTGTAAGAGATTTCACCGTACAGATTTTGATCACCTGGTACACGGTACGGATCCCGGCGGGGGGAGGGGCATAGCCCCTCCCTCCCCGCCCTCCCGCGAAGCGAGCTGAAAACGAGCGTATGTGTCCGGGGCTCTAGTTTCGGAAATACCAGGTTAGGTTAGGTTAAAGCAGAGAATACATTGTATTTAACTGTTTGTGCTTTTGGTTAAAGTGAAGAATACTTTGTACTTACATTAAAAGAAACTATTCTATATATTAACGATTCACTGCTTTAAATGACTTTCCTTCCTGCGTTGATATACATATTCGTCGTTTATATCTTTCAATATGCAAAATAACTATTATATTTTCGAAATTTCTTTTGTTAATAACTTTTTCATAAACAACGATCGACGACTAAAACCTAGTGCGGGTTATTCGGGAAGGTGACCTTTGTAATATATGTCAATATCATGTTCTTGCTTCGCGTGGACAGCTAAAAAGTCGTGCGAAATCATTACACTTTTTTTGTCAATAACTTTTTAATAAACAACGAGTGACGGCTAAAACCTTTTGAAGGTCACTCAGGAGGGTGACCTCTATACTATATGTCATGGTCAAGGTCATCGGGGCGGCCTCCGTTATTGTCAATATTTACCATAATTTTTATTAAGAATAATCTTTTGATTTTTATAATGTAAATTATTTTTATATTATATAGATAATTTTAAATCGCCAGTGAATTATTGAAATTGCTAATGTTTGATGTTATTTATTCGACCAATCCTGGCACAATGTCGATGTTTGGACATTTTCAAATTTTGATAATTATTAAGCTATACGCTAGCGGGGTTTGTTAGACTTAAAACATAGCGAATAATCCAGTCTAAATCGATAGATTAATTTGAATAAATAATATTCGCTGCGAAAAAATGCCACCCCAGCCAGGGATCGAACCTGGGACCTCCCTCAATCCGTGCGGGTGTCTTAGCCAACTCGACCACCGGGGCATGTAGTGACAATTCTCTTATTTTTAAATATTTCATAATTTTTTTTCTACTTTGCTAGCAATTTTCTCTATGTGATTTATAATATTTTTTATTATAAATACTTTTACTTTTGTTACGTCTAAACTTCACGGTCCCTTACTTTCGTAAGAAACAGATAATAGAATTACAATCGTCTTAGTAATTACCGCGTGCTATTTATCATTCACGCATTATTGAGGCAGAACACTCACGGTTGCTGCACAACCTCAATTGAATTTCATTTTTTTATATATTCGACACACGGTATCAAGCGGGAACCTCACGGGACCGTAAGATACGCAGTACATGTGCCCATCGCGTGATCGTTAAACAAACATCCTCTTGCAGCAACCCTGAACGTTAGCGTATCGTCTACCTTATCACCACGACCGTTGGGTCACCTTGGCCGTGAACACGTGCATTTCGTCACCATGACCATGATCACGCTTTCGCCCGCTTATCAAGGTCTGAAGGTGGCCCTTCGACTTCATCTACACGTGTCCTCCCGTTACCTAACTTTGGGCGTTTTCCCATTGCCTAGTAAGGGCATTTCCCTCTTCGAATGTTTTGGAAGAATCCCCTCCTACACGATTTTTCATATAGTATAAAAAGGGCAGTGGAACCGTCCGAGGCATTCTACAGTTTCCATTCAAATCAACCGGACGTATCAGTCGCAGTTACGATTTCGAGCATTTACAAAAATCATAAGTCACCAACTTAAAATCAGTGCGATCCAGCATCAGCCTATTCTCGTCTCTGAATTTGGAGGAGCCTCAGCGCACCGCACTTTTTTTCTCGTTTCGCTCAACTCTGTCTCTGGACAATCCAACAGTAAGTTTTTAATTGATTATTTTAATTTGTTTCCTTTCTTGCGACTGGTTGTCAAATTTTCTTTATTTGTCTCTTCCTTTTTCTTTTCCCTCTTTATTACACATTTTCACCCTTTAACTCATTTAGTGCCACCCTGCGAAATTAACATTCCGTTGCATCGACCATTACCCCCTCAATTGAGACCAGAGGGGATCACTGACGAGGATGTCGAAGAGTTATTAGACGAGCTTGAATCATTTTTAACTGATCCCGATATTTTCCCTCCACCATACGAAACATCGGCTCCATCGTATTCGCTCATCCCTTTCGATAAACTATCTCAACACGTACATACGTAATATCTCACGGTCTCCTTCTCCAATCCCGCTGGAGGACATAGAAACTTTCGCTGACCATCCTAGTCAGAATTTATCCCCGGCCGATTATCTATTATTTTCCCACATTCCACCTTTCTTTCTTGATCCACCGCCTACCATTTCTCCACCTTTTAACCAACACTGCGAACCCCGAAGAGTCCCAGTGAACGAATCGTAACCATATTTATATTTTCATTATAATTACACTCAATGATATATAATTTCTTTTTTTTGACATCTAATTGTGTCAATAAATTTTATTTTTATTTGTTTATATTAAATTCTGTTTAATTTATTTACCTCCTTCCTTCCTCAATTAATCGCACGAGGTCCTTGTCCCTTGTAATAGGGAGGAATTCGATTCCCTTACATAAAAAGGACCTACGAACAGACATTAATTCGGACGAAGCGTAAGAGTGGCCTTCGGCCGCTGACCTTCTTTCCGATAAATCGGTCGGCTCGACTCGCGTTAATACATGAGAGATACGTGGTTTGTGCGTCTCTCTCAGGGAGTTGGACGTAACACTTTCAAGTAAGTCATTTTTACGAGTTTTATAATTTTATGCAATGAATGTGGTAGCGCTCATGACAATGTGCCTTGGCGGACAAACTCGCTTTGAATGTATCAAGAGACACGGTAGTGTCTCGCGCCAAGTATACGCGTAGCGCGAGACCGCACCGTGACTCTTTTACGCGAGTACGCGAGCTGCGAGTACCCGAGATTATCAGATCTCAATAAGGGCCAAATTGATCAAGTTCTGAGTAGACTCATTCGACAGCTTGGGGGTGATTTGTATAATAAAAGTGTTTTTATTTTTTTTCTATGTGCATTACGAGTGGAAATATTATGATGCAAACTGCAAATCTCGAAATTTACATGTAAGAAACGTCGTGTTGGTCGTCTTGGTCGTCATAGTCGACCACGAATTTGATGTACAGTTCACCTTTCTGCCGCGAGAGGCGCTATCGATATATCTAGATACTTTGCAGTTTATTATACAATATAGGTCTTATTTTAATATTTTTACTATATAGGGTATCTCACTCTATCGTATTTTTATTATATAGGGTGTCGACTTTTGAGTATACTATATAGGGTGTTCGATTTTAAGTGACCAACCCGAAAAACTTGTATCTATGTTTCGAGAAAAATTTGACACGATAAATTAAACGTTATTTATTCCGATGATTCAAATGTGAAAATGAAATCTGCTAAGCTATATTACTTCGCTTTCCTCTTTTAACTTCTATATCACTCAATTATATTATAACTTACAGGTCTCATTTAAAAATATAGGGTATCTCACACACTACCTTATTATATTATACAGGGTGTTGACTTTTGACTATAATATATAGGGTGTCCGATTTTAAGTGACCCACCCGAAAAACTTGTATCTCTGTTCGAGAAAAATTTGATACGATAAAGTAAACGTTATTTATTGCGATGATTAAAATGTGAAGATAACATCTGCTAAGCTATATTAATTCGCTTTTCTCTTTTACCTTCTTATCACTCAATTATATTATAACATACACTCATTTTAAAATATAGAGTATCTCACAGTATCTAATTATATTATACAGTGTTGCGAAATCTCATAGTCGATCTCATCTAACGTTCCGTTTGCTCTGAGGAATTCGGAGTAAACATCTCTCAATATCAAACGGTCGCTTACGTAGCGAGCTAGGCCCAGCGCGTCGTTGGTGGCCCTTTTTTGGAGCTATACGAGGCTGTCTCTGATTGGCAAGCATATACCGTCGATCGATTCCGCCAATTAGTAGCCGCCGCGAGAAACCGCGATCGAGATCGTCCCGTTGGAAAATTAGTGCGAGCACAGAGTCTTGCGAGAGCGGAACTAACGCGCCCGTGCTGGTCCGTCTCACGAAATTCACGTTGCCCGAATAAAGTATTGTGCCAAGCAATCCGGAAGACCATTTACTGTGACCGACACCTAATCCAGCTACTTTAAGATATTACTGTGTTCGCGTGAGCATCGAAGGCGCGTGGACATAGTTTTGGTCCTTCGAGCCGGATAAGTGCGCTCGTGAGTGAACACGCCGGTCAAGCCGAAACGTTCGGGCCGACGGACAGTGAATCGAATGTGAATTCAGCCGTGCTCATTGAACGTTCGTTCTCCTGTATGCTCGCCTCGTCCGGTCGAGATCGGAGCACTAACACTCTTTCTCTCGCTCTGCATCCCGTGAGGCACACGTGTCTGTGTGACTCCGACGTCTGCGGATCAGTGCGTCAACGTCCACCGCTCAGGTGACGTTAAGTCGAAAGCACCGTGATCGACTCTTTCGAGAGGGCCTCGCAGCAACGGTGTCGCGCTCCCGCACCCTCCGGTCTCGATACGCGCCGCTCACTGGCCTATCGTAAACCCGCAAAACGGTGCGGAGTGAAGTTCGGTGCAATCCCAGACGATACAGTGCCCGCGTGCAGCGGCGCTTCCAGAGAAGTGGCTTGAGAGGTCATCATGTCCACCGATCTAAGTATACTCATGGTCGAGCAGACAAATACAATTGCTCTGCTCAAGCGTGTCTTGATCAACTTCAAGAAACTTCCAAAGGCCAACGTCACCGTCGCCAGGACGCAAGGTCGATTGTCGGATTTGAAGGAGCTGTGGACCAAGGTTCAGACGCTGAATACCGGATCTACTGCTTGGCCACTGCAGACGAGAAGCGGGACCACACCTACTTTGTCAACGACCTCTTCTACGAGACTGAGGACGTCTACCTTGAAGCCACTGACCATCTCTACGACGTGATAAGTAGACTTTGTAAAACCGATTCCGCGCCATCTAATGTTACTACGGATTTATCCTTCCGCAACCCGCATGGTCCTACGAATCTTCAGCTACCTCGTATTTCTCTGCCCAAATTTTCCGGTAATTACTTAGAGTGGGAGACGTTTCGCAACACGTTCGAGTCGCTTGTCGCCAATAACGAAGTATTGTCTAATACTCAGAAGTTTCACTACTTAAAGTCTGGTCTCAGTGGTGATGCCGCGCTTTTGATTGCTAACTTGAAAAGGATCCCGCACATTTTATAGGAAAAAATCGGTCTCGGTAAAATTGGCTGAAATTGAAATATGTTGTAGTTTAGGTGATGCTGATTAAAAGTTTTCTTAGGCAAAAACGCCAAAAACCAAAAATATAAAAGATACGACGACTTAAAGTGAGTAAAATTGGAGTTTTAAAAATGTTTAAGTCGTCGTATCTTTTATATGTTTGATTTTTGGCGTTTTTGCCTAAGGAAACTTTTAATCGGCATCACCTAAACTACAACATATTTCAATTTCAGCCAATTTTACCGGAGCCGATTTTTTCCTATAAAATGTACGAGATAGGAAAATATCGGCTCCGGTAAAATTGGCTGAAATTGAAATATGTTGTAGTTTACGTGATGCTGATTAAAAGTTTCCTTAGGCAAAAACGCCAAAAATCAAACATATAAAAGATACGACGACTTAAACATTGTTTAAACTCCAATTTTACTTATTTTATGTCGTCGTATCTTTTATATTTTTGATTTTTGGCGTTTTTGCCTAAGGAAACTTTTAATCAGCATCACCTAAACTATAACATATTTCAATTTCAGCTAATTTGACCGAGACCGGTTTTTCCTATAAAATGTGCAGGGTCCTTTCCGACGCCAATTATGATTCTGCATGGAAACTGTTAATGAACGAATACGATGACAAGCAGGCCCTCGTACACGCGCACATTAATTCGTTTATGAGTTTGTCTAATATGAAAACAGAAAGCGTTCCCGAGTTGAAGAAGCTGCGCGATACGCTCTCCGCGTCGCTTGCTGCGTTAACAAACCTTGGACGTCGAGTCGATAAATGGGACGACCTGATTATATACATTGCATCGTAAAAGTTCAGTCCGCGAACGCGACACGCATAGAACTTGAAACGTACCGCTTCGTCTTCCACTCTTCCCTCTTATCAGGACCTGCACGATTTTTTAACGCTGCGCATCCGAGGTTTGACGGACCTTTCCGAGCAGTCCAATAGTTCGACGAATTCTCGCGGCAACAAACCACGATCTTCTGTCAATAGCGTATCCGTATTAAAGTGCGTTAACTGCGCCAGAAATCACCATCTATATAAATGCGACGATTTTCTTTCAAAACCGGTCGTGCAGCGTTGGGCGATTGTCAAACAACACAAACTGTGTTTCAATTGTATACGCTCGGGACATTTTACGCCAAATTGTAAATCTAAAGGTCGATGCACTAAGTGTAATCAAGCACATCACTCGCTGTTACATTCCGCGAACGGCGACCCTCCGCCAGAAACGCCCATTCTCGCGCCGGCGACGGCACTCAGAACGCCGTCCACGAGCGCAGCGAACATCGCGGCCGTCGCTGACGTACAAACCGTACATCCGCCGATTGAACAGGCTCCTACGGTTTTCCTCGCGACCGCGTGGGTGAATCTTCATATCCCGGAGGGTCGGCTCTTTAAAGTGCGTGCTTTGTTGGATCAAGGATCCACGCTCAGTTTTATTTCGGAGTCACTCTGTCAAACGATGCGGACTCACCGACAACGCGCTGATCTCCAAATACGCTGTTTTGGGGAAAAATATACGGGCATCGCAAAATCATGAATTTCGGTCCAGCTTTCGCCGTGCTCTACCGTCACACCTATGTTCTCGCTTACTGTTTATGTTTATCAGCGAATTACTTCGTACGCGGCTTCGCAAGCTCGCCCGGCCGGCTTGTGGTCCCATTTACGCGGTTTAACGCTCGCGGATCCGAACCCTACAAGCAACCATCCGATTCACCTATTAATCGGAGCTGATCTTTACGGTTCCTTACTGTTAAACGGCCTTCGTCAAGGTCCAGTTGGCACGCCCACCGCTCAGAGTACCGCTCTCGGGTGAATGTTATCCGGTCCGACCGGCATAGATCGATGCGCTGACTCCGGCGCCACGGTTTTGAATTTTGCTCCGGATACGGATACAAATGTATTACTGCAGAAATTTTGGGAAAACGAGAACGTCCCCCAACCTTGTCCGCTGACCGCAGAGGAGAAGCAGTGCGAAGAGCACTTCGCCGCGACCCACTCGCGCACGCCGCAGGGCCGCTACATAGTTTGATTACCCTTCAAGTAAGGGCCTCCTCTCGCTATCGGAGAGTCTCTCCCGATTGCTCTCTCTCTGTACAATCGCTCAGAACGACGCTTGCAACGAAGTCCGGATATTTGCGCTCAATATCACGAGTTTTTACGCGAGTATCAATCCCTCGGTCATATGCAACGCGTCGAGCACAACGACGCGAATTTCAAGCCCGTGTACATCCCTCACCATGCCGTTTTGCGCGAGTCGAGCAGCACGACCAAATTACGCCTCGTGCAAGACCAGTGACGGAACCTCTCTAAATGATCTCCTGTTAATTGGGCCGAAATTGCAAGCCGATCTTCCTGCGATAATTCTACGTTGGCGCCGTTGGTGCTACGTCTATAAGGCCGACATAGCGAAAATGTTCCGCCAGATCCTAGTGGATCCTCGGGACGCGGATTTCCAAAGACTTGTGTGGCGCCCTTCCGACGCCACTGCCATACTACTTTTTAGGCTTCTCACCGTGACATACGGTCTCGCTTGCTCGCCTTATCTCGCGATGCAGATCCTCAAATAGCTAGCGAAAGATGAAGGTCATGCCTTTCCCGAGGCCGCGGCCATTATAGAAGACTCACTCTATGTAGACGATACACTATTCGGAGATGACGATCCCGATCGCCTACGCGACAAGCGCGATCAATTAATAGAGCTGATGAATCGAGGCGGATTTCCACTACGAAAATGGACCGTTAACGCGCCGGAACTTCTCGCCGACCTTGCTGCTGATCAGCGCGAACGAGTCGATCAGTCTATCGGGAAGGATGACACTCTCAAGGTGCTCGGACTGTCATGGACGCCGAACGACGACTCTTTTTGTTTTGTACTCTGTTCTGAGCTTATTACGCCGCCGACGAAGCGTTCGATTTTATCTTTTATTTTAAAGCTCTATGACCCGCTCGGGTGGGCTGCTCCTGTCGTGATTACCGCAAAGATTTTGCTGCAGGAACTTTGGCTTCTCAAGGGCGATTGGGACGATCCTCTTCCGCCCGAGTTAACTGATCGCTGGCATGCCTACTATACCGACTTGCCAAATCTAGGAACGATTCGGATTCCCCGGTGGACCGGACAGCATAAAGAAAATCTCGGCGTCGAGATACACGGTTTCGCGGACGCGTCCAACCGCGCTTACGCTGCCGTGATCTATCTGCGCGTACTTCACTCTTTTGAAAGCGTTCAAATCAGTCTCCTAGCAGCTAAAACGAAAGTCACGCCACTGAAAACGGTGAACATTCCGAGGCTCAAGCTCAATGCTGCCGTTCTCCTCTGTCGACTCCTGAAGTGGACAATCAGTTTCTTGAATCTATCTCAGGCGCCTATCCATAGGTAGACCGACTCCACGATCACGTTAGCCTGGCTCAGGCAACATCCTTCTAGGTGGAGCACATATATTGCCAATCGCGTCTCGGAAATACAATCCTCTTTGACTGTGTCTCGCATCGTCGCTTAATTGAGAAGTTAAGATCACTTCGCTTTTCTTGTTCGGTTTTGAAATGGCCTGTTCTTATTTGGATGGTAGATGCCAGGCTGTGAGGGAGCCTAGGGGTAGGTCTGTGTCTGATTTCGTCAGTGTTCTTACGGGGGTACCGCAGGGCTCGGTAATTGGGCCTTTACTCTTTGTGCTATGTATCTCTGACTTTGGTAGAGTTCTGCACTATACCGAGTATGGGTTTTACGCTGATGACCTGATGATATACCTTCACTGTGATCCCTGGGATCTCTTGGATGCCATTCGGAGAGTCAATGAGGATATAGTGAATATCTCCAGCTGGGTCTCTGAAAATTGTCTGAAGCTTAACTCTAACAAAACCAAGGCCATGTTACTGGGCACGGCGAGATACATCAATTGGTATTGACCTGTAAGTTATAATATAATTGAGTGATATAGAAGTTAAAAGAGGAAAGCGAAGTAATATAGCTTAGCTAATTTCATTTTCACATTTTAATCATCGGAATAAATAACGTTTAATTTAACGTGTCAAATTTTTCTCGAAAGAGATACAAGTTTTTCGGTTTGGTCAATTAAAATTGGACACCCTATATATTATAGTCAAAAGTCGACACCCTGTATAATATAATAAGGTAGTGTGACATACCCTATATTTAAAAATGAGATCTGTATGTTATAATATAATTGAGTGATAAGAAGGTAACAGAAGAAAGCGAATTAATATAGCTTAGCAGATTTATTTTCACATTTTAATCATCGGAATAAATAACGATTACTTTATCGTGTCAACTTTTCGCGAAACAGAGATACAAGTTTTTCAGTTTGGTCAAGTACATTCGAACGCCCTATATATTATAATCAAAAGTTGACACCCTGTATAATATAACACCCTATATAGTATAATCAAAAGTCGATACCATGTATAATATAATAAGATAGGGTGAGATACCCTATATTTTAAAATTGAGACCTATATGTCATAATATAATTGAGTGATAAGGAAGGGAAAAGAGGAAAGCGGAGTAATATAGCTTAACAGATTTTATTTTCACAATTTAAGTATCGGAATAAATAACGTTTACTTTATCGTGTCAAATTTTTCTCGAAACAGAGATACAAGTTTTTCGGTTTGGTCAATTATAATCGAACACCCTATATATTATATTCAAAAGTCGACACCCTATATGTCCACGCGCCTTCGATGCTCACGCGAACACAGTAATATCTTAGAGTAGCTGGATTAGGTGTCGGTCAGAGTAAATGGTCTTCCGGATTACTTGGCACAATACTTTATTCGGGCAACGTGAATTTCGTGAGACGGACCAGCACGGGCGCGTTAGTTCCGCTCTCGCAAGACTCTGTGCTCGCACTAATTTTCCAACGGGACGATCTCGATCGCGGTTTCTCGCGGCGGCTACTAATTGGCGGAATCGATCGACGGTATATGCTTGCCAATCAGAGACAGCCTCGTATAACTCCAAAAAAGGGCCACTAACGACGCGCTGGGCCTAGCTCGCTACGTAAGCGACCGTTTGATATTGAGAGATGTTTACTCCGAATTCCTCAGAGCAAACGGAACGTTAGATGAGATCGACTATGAGATTTCGCAACATACCGCCCGCCTCGTATGCGCCACGTATCAAGAGACACGGTAGTGTCACGCGCCAAGTACAGGGTGTCCCATGGGAAGTTGCTGAAAGTAAACGATTGGTTCTCCCCTCCATGACTTCAGAAAGTGTCTTACGGTTAACGGTCGTTCATCTGAGTGTCCGCAGTTTTATTCTGGTTGTGGTAGATGCAAGTCCGTGCGCGTCAAAATGAGTAATCTGACGACGGAAGAAAAGATTTATCTTGTCGAGTGCTTCTTTTCCAGAGGAAAAGTTTATAGCAATGCTTACAGGGGGTTTCGTACTAAATACGGAACACATAAAGTTCAGAGCGAAAACATGCTGAAAAGGTTAGAATTTATTATGTCTTTAAACGTATGCGTTACGTCACTCCATTTTTTGGCAATAAATCTGCATTAAAATAATGTTTTGTGTTATTTTTATCAGAATTATCGATAATTTTATGCAGTATGGAACTATCCAAAACCGTAGACATGATCTGCCAGGTCCTTATGTGTCTGTAGCTGCAGAAGAAAACATTGAAGATATTAAGAAGTATTTTGAAGAGAATCCAAATTCTTCCATTCGGAAAGCTGCCCAAGCTCTTGAAATATCCAAAACAACGTTACACAGGATTTTAAAACATTTCCTGAAAATGCATCCCTATAAAATAACATCACATCAATTGCTAACCAAACGCGCTATGACGAAACGTGTGGAATTCTGCAAGACGATAAATGGAATGTTTGAAGATGGAGAACTTGATGCAAAATTGATAATTTACACGGACGAAGCACATTTCTGGCTAAATGGTTATGTTAATAAACAAAATTATAAATTTTGGGGGTCGGAAAATCCCAACGTTTCCCTGGCTAAACCTTTACATCCACAAAAAATAACAGCATGGGCTGCGATCTCGGTAAAAGGAATTTATTTGCAATTCTTCGAATCAACAGTCACTGGTGAAAGTTACAAGCAGCTTCTCGAAACACAATTCTTCCCTCATGCAAAAAAAAGAGGCCTGGTCAGAGGATTTCATTTCATGCAGGATGGAGCGACACCACATCGAACCCAGGAGGTCTTCGAAACAATCCATAAAGTTTATGGCAATCGAGTCATCGGTTTGGGATACTCCAAATTTGCCCAGGGGGGGGGGGGGCTAGAATGGCCACCGTACTCGCCGGATTTGAATCCATGTGACTTCTTTCTTTGGGGATACATTAAGGACCATTGTTATGCCGGAAATCCAGAAACAGTGTCAGATTTAGTAGTAGCTATTAAAAAGGTCGTCAGCAACATTAAAGACGACATGTTAGAAAAAGTTTTCACAAGTTTTCGTAAAAGAATTGATTTTTGTACAAATTCAGATGGTGCACACTTTGAAAATATTTATCATTAGCTTACTTGATTATTAGCATATTTTTCATTAATAAAATAAACTGATGTACAAACATTTTGCTAAATTTTATTTATACCCATTTAAAACTGCAGACTTTCCTCTTTCCAACACAATTTTTGTTTTTTCAATAACTGCATACGTTTAAAAATGACAGCTGTTTAGTTTCAGCAACTTACCATGGGACACCCTGTATATGCGCAGCGAGACCGACCGTGTATTTAATATACATGTCTCATTTTTAAATATAGGGTATCTCAATCTATCTTATTATTATATTATACAGGGTGTCTACTTTTGAGTATACTATATAGGGTGTCCGATTTTAATTGACCAACCCGAAAAACTTGTATTTGTGATTCGAGAAAACTCTGACACGTTATATTAGACTTTATTTATTCCGTTGATTAAAATGTGAAAATAAAATCTTTTAAACTATATTAATTCGCTTTCCTCTTTTACCTTCCTTATCAGTCAAAACCCTTTTCTTTCATTCAAATTTAATATACAGATTGTCTCATTTTAATTATAGTATATAGAGTATCTCAATTTATCTTAATATAATATACTGGGTGTCGACTTTGGATTATAATATATAGGATGTCCAATAAATAATCTCATCAAACATATACGCCGATTTTAGATAATTCAGCATTTCTTATCTTTGTTCTTTTTATAATTTATATTCTAATTATGGCAGATAACGGAGATAGTGGTGGAATGTTTTTTAATATATAATCATGTTAGGTACGATCATGTTTAATGTCGCAAAATAAATATTCTGCTTTGGAAACTGTTAACACTACAATATGCGTAGTGTCATTACAAAATTACTTTTTTACAAAAGGTAAAAAAGACGCCGAGTATACGTGTGGTAGTAGTATGATAAGGGAGAGTTCTGATTCAGGGACTCCGAGGGGGTTGCGGGGCGGGGGGTCTCTGGGCGCGGGGGTATGACGTCACGCGGGAGGGGGGTCTCTGGGCGCGGGGGTATGACGTCACGCGGGAGGGGGGTCTCTGGGCGCGGGGGTATGACGTCATGCGGGGGGGTCCGCTAACTCAGGACCTCCGAGGGGTGCGGAGAGGGGGGTGTCCGCTAACCCGTGACCTCCGAGGGGGTTGCGGGGAGGGGGAGGGGGTCCGCTAATTCAGGGGTTCCGGGGGGTGCGGGGGGAGGTCTCTGGACGCGTGGAGTATGACGTCACGGGGGGGGGGTCTTCGAGCGCCAGTACCAGTCAAAGGGGTGTTTATGTAAACAGACTACTAGGAAAGGAACACCATGATATTGTCTTACATAAGCGATAAGAAAATTGCAAGCGCCGATACCCCGGCTGCTATCACTTACGACAAAGACGTTACCGCGCGTCAGATAGTCGATAGAGATACCCCGGCTGCTATCAATTACGACAAAAGACGTTACCGCGCGTGAGATAGTCGATAGATAAAAAAATCCGTTAAAAATTCTTCGGGGGCGCCGGTACCCGGATTCTAACCCATGGGGCTCGGAGGGGGTGTGGGGAGGGGCAAATGTCCTCTCAAATGTCCTCCGGCACGTCTGGATCTTCAACCGTCGGCTGCAGTCAAAGAATGTGGCCGCAGGGTGGAAAGAGACGGAGGAGATGTCATATAATCAAACGGAAAAAAGGTTTAGTACCACAGTTGGTTACGAGCGCTCCATAGAAAAGTTGTCAGTGAGAAGTGCTACGGAAACATGGAGCAGAGTGAACATGACCTGTTGGAGGAAGCCAACAATGTTGCTACCTTGGGCGAATATTTCGCGTGAGTGCAACGTTGTGACGAGTGTATTGAACAATTGGACGAAAAGAGTCGTGCCAAGCGTCCGCGGCTATCCATCGAAAATATACAATCGTTAGTGGCTCGAATCGCGCGGCTCGAGGGATTGAAGAAGCGTTTGCAAAGACGCTTTATACATTTCGATGGTGGTGGTGGTGGTGATTACGCCGAACAGCCTTCCACCGCAGAACTCTCATGACGAGAGATTGATACCACGTTTGAAAACCGTATATTAACCGGTGCGGTGATCAAAGCGAATTACATCGAGCCGCGACGATTCCTGGAAGACGCTAGGAGCATAGTGCTCGAGCATGTGCGCAACGCTATTGAACAACGCAACAGCGTAAAAGTGAACACCGTGTTCAACGGTGTGTTCGTGTCGGATGAGAAGACCGCTAATAAAAGCATCAACACGAAAAATCGTGGCCTCTTCGCTACGTCTGATCTGCAAGAATGGTACGAGTAGCACGTGATCGAGCCCACCTTGGCAATCCTCGAAGAGTTCCAGGAGCGCGACAGCGGATGGGCGTTGTCGCGTATATTGAACCTGATCATCAACGTGAACAAGTATAATCCCTTGCACGCGGGATGTTACATCAAGTTATCGGAGGAGATAAAGTCGAAGAAAGCAGTGGTGAACGTGCGAACGATGGACAATGCGTGCTTCGCGTGGTCGGTGGTCACCGCTCTTTATCCTGCGAAAAGGCACACAGAATGCGAATCTTCGTACCCGCACTACACGACGGTGCTGAATCTCCAGGGCATAGAGTTTCCCGTAACACTGAAGAACATTGTGAAGTTCAAACGTCTGAACGACATCTCCATAAACGTGTATACCATCCAAGAGAAGAAAAAAGAAGAGGAACAACTCACGATCGTATTGATACGACTCACCGATGAGAAGATGGATAAGCACGCGAATCTGCTGTACGTGCAAGATGCGCAGGACAACAACGTGGGACATTTCGCGTGCATCAAGAATCTATCCCACTTAGTGAGTTGCCAGATAAATAAGAAGAATGGGCAAATATACATTTGTGATCGGTAAGTAGCGTTAGTATACTTGTATATAATGAATAAATACGTATGCAATGTCAGGAATTAATAGATACTTTCTTTTATTTTTGTAGATGTCTACACTACTTCTACACTAATGAGAGATTGGAGACCCACTCCGTGGATTGCAGCAAGATGAACGAATGCGCCATCGTCTTACCCAACGAAGTGGACAAGTGGCTAAGTTTCACTAACTACAACAGGAAGGAGCGAATGCCGTTCGTCGTGTACGCCGATCTGGAGTGCATCCTGCAGAAGACGGAGGAGGAGAACGACCCGAAGCTGTACCAGCGTCACCGGGTATTCAGCATCGGGTATTATGTGCGGTGCTCCTACGACGACTCGCTATCCGAGTACCGATCCCGTCGCGATACCGATTGTATATCGTGGTTCGTCGAAGAATTAAGAAGTTTAGCGTATCGCGTGAAAGCGATTTTGTAGAGAAATGTCCCCATGGTAGAATTAACTCGAGACGAGCGCGAAAAATTCAATAGCGCGACGCAGTGTCATATCTGCAAGAAACCGTTCGTGCCGGACAACACGCGGGTTCGTGACCATTGCCACCTGACCGGTCGATACAGAGGTCCCGCGCACGCGAATTGTAACCTAAATTACAGAGATTCGCGTACTATTCCGATAGTGTTCCATAATTTATCCGGCTACGACGCGCATTTCATTGTCAAAGAACTGGCCAGCAATTTCAAGGGCAATGTCGATGTATTGCCGATTAATAAAGAAAAGTACATTTCGTTCACGAAACACGTTTACGGGTTCGAAGACGATAAGACAACATGGCGAAACCACATGCAATTGCGGTTCATCGATTCATTTAAATTCTTAAGCAGCAGTCTCGATAAATTGTCATCTTATATAAATAACGATAAACTCCGAATCGTACGATCCGAATTTGCAAAATTGTCGGCTGACGACTTTGATTTACTTACGCGAAAGGGCGTGTTCCCTTACGAGTACGTGGATTGCGCCGAAAAATTAGAGGATACTCGCCTACTGCCGCGCGAATCGTTCTATAGTTCTCTGACCGGTGATACGGTATCCGAGAGCGATTACGCGCACGCCGAGAACATCTGGCAGCGGTTCACCATTCGAACGCTCGGCAAGTACAGCGATTTGTACTTGAAAACGGATGTCTTGTTGTTGGCCGACGTATTCGAAAATTTCCGCGATAGCTGCATCAATAGTTACGGTGTGGATCCCGCGTATTATTACACTCTGTCCGGTTTTACGTGGGACGCGATGCTCAAGCATACGCGTATAAATTTCGAACTTCTTACCGATATCGATATGGTCATGTACATAGAACGCGGTATACGCGGCGGCCTGAGCCAATGTTTGAACAGGTACGCGCAAGCCAAAAACAAGTACATGCAGTCGTACGACCCATCGAAACCTTCGTCGTATCTCATGTATTACGACGTTAATAACTTGTACGGTTGGGCAATGTGTCAACCACTGCCCTATGCCGAATTTCGATGGGTCGATGACACTTCCAATTTCGACGTGAACGTGATCGCTCCTGATTCACCAAAGGGATACATTCTCGAAGTCGATCTCGAGTATCCGCAACAGCTGCACGACGCGCACGTCGATCTTCCGTTGTGCCCGACGTGCGATAAGCCGCCGGGTAAACGGCAGGATAAGCTGCTCGCAACTGTGTACGATAAGAAGCGGTACGTCATTCATTATCGCAACCTGCAACAGTGTACGCGTCACGGTCTTCGCGTCACAAAAATACACCACGTATTAGAATTTGCGCAATCTCCATGGCTCCGCGATTACATCGAACTAAATACACGATTTAGAACGGCAGCGAAAAATGGTTTTGAGAAAAATTTGTACAAACTAATGAACAACGCGGTATTCGGTAAAACCATGGAGAACGTGCGCAATCACGTGGATGTTAAACTGTTAACGAAATGGAACGGACCATATGGCGCGGAGGCAATGATCGCGAAACCGAATTTTCACAGTCGCAGCGTCTTTTCGGAAAACCTGGTCGCGATCGAGATGCGTAAGCTCGAGGTGAAGTTCAACAAACCGATCTACGTGGGTATGTGCATCCTCGACATATCCAAGGTCTGTTTGTACGAATTTCACCACGAGTACATGTTACCCCTTTATCGCGAGAAGTGTAAAGTTACGTACACGGATACCGACAGTTTAATTTATCATATCGAGTGCGAGGACGTGTACGAGCAAATGAAACGCGACATTGCACGATTTGATACAAGCGATTACGCATCCGACAACGTATACGGAATACCGCTCGCGAATAAAAAAGTACCAGGTTTAATGAAAGATGAGAACAACGGCGCGATCATGACGGAATTCGTGGGGCTCAGAGCGAAAATGTACGCTTTGAAAGTAGACGGTAAAGAGATACGAAGAAAGCGAAAGGTGTTAAGACGAATGTAGTCGCGCGAACGATAGCGTTCGATGATTACATGCAGTGTTTGAAAGACCACATAGAAATGACTCGAGATCAATCGCGTATAACATCGAAGCTGCATAACGTGTACACCGTTCGCGAGACGAAAATTGCTCTGAGTCCGTACGACGATAAGCGCTACGTCGTACCCGATACGACCGATACGCTACCGTGGGGACATTTCCGGATACCGTTGTAAAATATGTAGGATAAGGATAATAAAGAGTTATTGTATTCTATATGTTTTCATATAATGTATCAATATACTGTCATAACGTTATACATTTATATATTTTATACGTTTGTGAAAAATAATAATAAAAGTATTAAACGACATTGTCTTTGTGTATCCACGAATTGTGCGATCCATCGAATCCCAGCCACTTCACGTAGACCTCGTCACCTCTCCTGCGCAGTACTTTCTCCACGAGGTACACGTCCGGATACCTCGCGCGATGCAACTCGTGCTCGTAGAACGCTCCGGCGACCGGTTTGTCACGATAGTCATTGAGCAGATTGAGCAGATAGGTCACGGGGTTGGTACGTTGTACTTTAACGATCTTGAATACCTCGGTGGTCCAGTTTGGCACGTAACCCTTCTCGAAGACCGTCTTGTAGTTGCTGACGCGTACCGAGTCGCCTACTTTGGACCTTGCTGGAGCCGCTATCTTTATCGCGCTGTATACAATAGCTAAGAGTCTCTCAGCCTCCGCGGGGGTTACGTCGACGGGTCGCATGCCGATCGTTCGGTGTTTTCGGGTGTTGTACTCCTTGACGAGCCGCGGTAGCGCGTCGACCCACTTGTAATTTCCGTTGAGCGTAAACATCTGCCACATGGCGTTCTTCAGCGTACGATTGAATCGCTCGACGACCGATGCCTTCAACACCGAATACGTGGAATAATGATTGATGTCGTGTTTCCTCGTGAGTCGTTGCACGTCGGTGTTGTAAAATTCCTTCCCCATATCGGTGTGCAAGTTTTTCGGACATCTCTTGCTCTCTCGAATTATCTGGGCGATAGCCGCAGCCGTCTCGCTTCCGCCTTTGCTCTTGAGCGGCACGACCCATGCGTACTTGCTCAACACATCGATGACGGTATGTAGTGGTAACCTCTGTTGAAACGCGAGTACGGGCGCATCTCGACTAAGTCTGCCTGCCACAGGTCATCGTATCCCCGAACTATGACGCGTCTTCGTGGAAAATTTCGTCTCGCCAGGGCATGCAGCTCCTCGACGAGTCGCCGCTTCTCGGAACTAACGGCACCCTTCTTACGTCCTTCGGAGTTCATGTTTTGACGGGTACAAATCATCGACTGCTCGGCACGTAATATGTGCGAAGATAGTTACATTACGTTGCAAAGCTGTTGGTACCTGTTCGATACACGTTTGTACCTGTTCCTGAGCCGTTCGTTAGCTGTTTGATACACGTTCGATAGCCGTTCATACCTGTTTGATACACGTTCGGTACCTGTTGTTGACCCGTTCATTCCACGTTCTTAAAACGTGCGTTCTCGTTCGGTACACGTTCTTGACCCGTTCATTCCACGTTCTTAAAACGTGCGTTCGCGTTCGATACACGTTCAAACACGTTTGTACCTGTTTGTTAGCTGTTTGATACACGTTCGATAGCCGTTCGTTAACTGTTCGTTAGCTGTTTGATACACGTTCGTACACGTTCGATAGCTGTTCGGTATCTGTTGTTGAGCTATTCGCGGTCGCCTGTTACTTGTTGCGCGATTCGCTGAGGCTGGAGCTCCGCGGGGGAAGTGGGGGTCTCCACGGGGGGACTTGAGGGCCCTGTCTTTTGCCTTCTTCAGCCATACTTTTGAGATCCGTGAGCGCCTGTCGAAGAGTGTTTAGCGTGTCCCACGGGGGGAGTGGGGGAGGAGTGTTGTATTCGTTGACCACTCTTTGGAAATCCGTGAGCCCCTTTCGAAGATCGTTTAGCGCGCCCTGGTAATCCTTCATGTTCGAATGTGGTGAGATATTCCTTCGATGCGAATGACGTTGCTCGACTGGTTCGTCTCGACGATACGCGTGTCAATTTATAACGATACCAGCTTCTCGAAGTTCCTCGATGATCGACAGCATCTCGTTGTCGTGAGAGTTGTTTTCGGCCTGACGCGAAGCGTCGAGCAATCGTAGGCGATCCACCAGCTCGTTGGGATCGTCCCAGTGCACGTAGTCGATCGCGTTGTCGTTCAGTGTCATGGTACGAGGTAATCCTCGTCCAGATTTCTTTTTCTTCGTGGGTTCAAATGGCAGTAACGGCGCGATTACGTGTTTGTACTTGTACCCCCTGTTACTCTTTACCTGACCCCGCGCGCTGTGGTCGCGTCTATACGCGTTCGTCACCAGCAGCATGCTCCTGTAATTTTGCAAATCGTTATCCGTGAACACGTCCTCGTTGGGATATCTCTTGAAAACCAGCTCGTAAAGATCAGGTGTACCTCTATGTCGCACATCGTCGAGAAGTATGTTATCGTCGTGGTCTATCTCGAATCGAAGACTACCGAACTTCATTCCATCGCTGTCCAAATAAACTCCGTAAACGGTATCTATGTCTTTGTCACCGCGTATGACAGCCTCAACATACTTTTGACTCAGCGGGCCCAATTGAGCCCGCAACGCCTCCTGACCCTCTAACGTTTGCACCTCTCGTTGAACGGACGTCGCGAATGAATCGTTCGTGGTTTCGAAAACGTTCTCGTCCTCGGTTGGAAGATTCATCGGCGGCGGTTGTACGGCTTCGATCGTTGCGCGCGGCGTAGAGGTTATCGTTGGCGAATCCGGTGCATCGCTCGATTCTATTCGCGGCTGTTTCGATTCGTTTGATTCGCGATCCGACGAGTCGTTCGCTCGTTTCCTCTTTACACTACTCCTTATCGCGTTCTTCTTCTCACGCTTCCGGATGAGTGGTACTACGAGCTCTACGTCCGGCTCGCGCTTCGAGGGTATTTTAACCGTCACACCCGGCTCGTCCTTTATCGCACGCGTGCTCGAGTTGTCAACGATCCTTTGCAGTGGCTCGATAATAGGTCCGAGGTGTCTCCGCGCCGCGATATCGTCCTCGATCTTACCGGTCTTCAGAGCACGATGTTTCTTGCGGATCGATTCGCTCGTTTTCTCAATCGCCCTCGCGATCCTTTCACGCTCACGAATATCAGTACTCCCAGCCATGTTGTCGATCATCGATTAACCGCTCCGCGGTATCGCAAACACGTTAAGTCCGTTTCTGTATCGACCGTTAGCGAGCGGGCTGTCCTTGTCTATCACTACGAAACCGTACTTGCGTTGCCAACAACTGCGACACAACGCACAGAAGTCATCGTACGACATGTTGGTATTCACGTGATCGTTGTACACGTGTTTCAAGTTGGTACCATCCTGTTTGAACAGGATCAACAGGTTCGCGTTGTCGCGTATAAGATGTTTCGGTATTCTCGCGTACGTCTGACAGAGATAGAAACAGTCGATGTTCGAGTGTCGCCCCATCGCAAAGTATTCTCTCACCGTATCTTACTTATCGCACTCCACGTCATCAAAGACGAAGATCGAGTTTGGACGCGCCTCGTTCGAAGGTGGAATGACGTCACTGTTATTGGAGAATGTAAAGTAGCCGATTTCATCTATCGACGACAACAGAGTTTCCAAGTACCGATATTTCGGCTGCTGCAACGACTTCGAGTACACGTACACGTTCTCGAAACGTACACCGTGCGGACTCTCCAGCAAGCTTATCAGAACGTTGGTTTTACCGCAGTTCGAGGGGCCGCAGATGATCGCGCGTATAGTGGTCGGCAGCACCGGGCCGTGTTTGCGTTCCTCCTCATTGTCCCCCATCAGTCGTAATCTGTCGTCGCAGTTCGTAACCTGTATCGTCAATGATTGCCGCACGAATCTCATTTTGTCACTTCTAGGTGGAGGAGTGGAGTCGCCTATTTATAGGCGCGTGAAACCGCGAATCGCGCAGTATCAAAATGTTTGTCACGCTGACGAGTCCTTCCGATATACTCGATTTAACCGCTGAGCAGTTACAATTTGTGCCAAAGGTAGTTCTGTTGCAAGTGTGCGGGAACTATATCAAACACGTGTGGAACAGGCTCCCGGAACATATAAAGGCGAATTCAGAGGTATAGACTTTCTGCCGTTGTTACGAACATTACAATCAACCGTGGCAACGAACGCACATCGACGGTCCGTTGATCAGAGATTGCCGTGAATGTCAGCGCTCGCGACGAACGAATCAGTGAGAGGTGGAAGTCTGCTGAATCGCGCGATAAACGCGCTTCTTTTCGAGCTGCACATCCCCGGCTATCAGTTTTGCGGGCCGGGTACGCGACTCGAGAAACGGCTAGCCAGAGATGATCCGGGTATAAATCCGTTGGACGCGGCGTGCCGCGAGCACGACATAGCGTATTCGCGGAGTAAGGATCTCACCGAGAGACACGCGGCGGACAGGATACTCGCCCAGAGAGCGCGAGAACGCATTTTCGCGAGGGATTCGACTCTGGGAGAGAGAGCCGCCTCCACGGCTGTCTGGGCAGCGATGAAGACCAAGACGAAGCTCGGTATGGGTCTGAAAACGAAGAAGAAGACGACGACGAAGAAACGAATACTTCCGGTAGCGAAACGCGGCGGTATATTGCCGATTCTACCGATGCTGGGTGCGCTCGGATCGTTGGCCGCGGGGGCAGCGGGAGTCGCGAAAGTGGTGAACGACAGTAAAGCCATGCAGCGTCAATTGCAAGAAATGCAGCGCCACCATCGCACAATGGAAGGTCGCGGACTGTATTTTGCTCCGTGCAAGAACGGCCAGGGACTGTATCTCGCCCCGTACAAACAAGGACAGGGTGCAACGAAGACAAAAAAAACGCCAAAAAAGCGATAAGGATGCCTACGGGCGTAACCACCAACGTACAATTGGATCAACTGGCAAGACGTATGCGCGTACCGTACTTTAGGGGTGTTTTCATGCGTAACGCGTTACCGATGAGCGGTGTGCGCCGAAACGAGAGCGGTATCGTGAATCTGGACGATGCAACGGGTCCCGGTACTCACTGGGTAGCGTACGCAAAGAGGGGAGACCACGTGATATATTTTGACAGTTTTAGTGATCTCCGGCCGCCGAGGGAACTGGTGCAATATTTCGAACGTAACGCGGTGAGGATTCAGTACAATCGAACGTCCTATCAAACTTACGATCAGCGCATCTGCGGACAATTGTGTCTTAGGTTTCTCCGAACGGTCGACGATCAGTATGAATTTAAAGCCTAACGAGGTGTCGTGAATATTCAGTATTCGATGGGCGGTTTCTCCATCATGTCGCTGACACTCACGCTGACCGGGAGGAGCAGCGTCCTCGTGGTAAACTACTTTTCCGCCATAGATTCGAACGACGGTGATTACGAGCTCGGTCTAATGGACTTTAAGACTTATCACACGATACCGAACGTGAACGCTTCGAACAATAAGTTTTACTTTGACGACGACGACACGGAGATTACAATTCCCGAAGGATCGTACGAAGTGCGAGACATAATTGAGTTTTTGAAACGTGCAATATCAGAGAAATGGGACGTGGTTGATATCAGCGGCGAATACCCGATAGTGTTCCGCGCTAATCGTAATACGATGAGAAGCGAGATCAAATGCGCCTACAGAATAAATTTCAAAAAACCAAACAACATTGGCTCATTGCTGGGATTCTCATCGCAGCGGATATTGCAACCGGGAGAATGGCACGAATCGGACACGTCGATCACCATTTTCAACGTGAACATTATCCGCGTAGAGTGTAACGTGACCGCGGGTGCGTATAGCAACGGCGAGCGCGTGCACACGATACACGAATTTTCGCCGAGTGTGGCATCGGGATATAAGATATCGGAAAGGCCGAGACAGATCATTTACCTGCCAATCATCGTACGGTGCATTACGGATCTGATGATACGCGTTGTCGATCAGACCGGCCGATTGCTCGACTTTCGTGGAGAAGAGATCACCGTCAGACTGCACGTGCGACGCCGATAACGACGTGTGTGAGATGCTCGTATTGAACGGAGCGAAGCAACCAAGCGATAACACAATCTTTACGAGACCGACGGCGTCAACATTCGATATAAGCCGGTCATCCCGTTGCAACAAGAAGAGGCTCACAGCATTGAACGTTGCATATTTGAGATCTTTGGGATTCGCGGTACGGAATATCTAAAATGACCGCGATCCTCAACATCGGGGACGAGCTGATCTTCGACGGTCGCATCGTCAAGATCGAGACTCACACGTACAATCCGTTCGCCAACACGACGTTCGGACACAACAACGAGATAAGAATACCCATACAGCAACAGGATCTGTACACACTGCCGCATGAAAGTTTTCTGTACATCAAGGGCAAATTCACGGTGCAGAACAGAGTTGACGGCACGATTCCAAGGCTGGGAAATAACTGCATGGCGTTCATGTTCGATGAGATTCGCTACGAACTTGACGGCGTGGAGATTGATCGCAACAGAAACGTTGGCATAACCAGCACGCTCAAAAACTATGCGACGTTATCACCCGATAGAACTCTAATCCTGACCAATGCCGGGTGGGACATTGGGTATCAGCGTGTAGTGGAGGGAGATTTCAACTTTTGTGTGCCTCTCAACATGCTGCTAGGCTTTTGTGAGGATTACAAACGCGTGGTGATCAACGCTCGTCACGAGTTGATTCTGATACGATCGCGCAACAACAACAATTGTGTCCAGGTGGATGCGGCAGCGCAGCCACGGATCGACATATTCAAGATACAATGGCGAATGCCGCACGTGCTGTTGGATGAAGTCACTAAGCTATCGATGCTGCGCACCTTGGAGAGTGGACGATACCTCAGCATGGGGTTCCGATCGTGGGACCTGTACGAGTATCCACTGCTTCAGAGCACGACCAAGCACTCGTGGGCCGTTAAGACCGCGCCGCAACTTGAGAAGCTGCGATACGTGATCTTCGCGTTGCAGACTGGACGAAAAAATGTACCGAACGAAGACATTACCGTATTCAACGACTGCAAACTAATCAACGTGAAACTGTATCTGAACTCGGAATGTTATCCGTACGACGACATGAATTTAGATTTCGACAGAGGTAGATCCGCTATCCTTTATGAGATGTACTCGCGTTTCCGTAATGCGTATTATGGATGTGATTACGACGAGACGGTCCTGACCACTATCAATTTCCTTATTCGCGGACCTTTCGTGGTTATCGATTGTTCGCGACAGAACGAGTCAGTCAAGAGCGCAACCGTGGACGTGCGATTGGAATTTGATTGCAAGGAGAAACTACCGGATAATACGATGGCTTACTGTCTCATCATACACAATCGCGTGGTCGCATACAGCCCGTTGACCAACGTTGTGCGCAGAATCACTTAGGCGTGGGCAGCATCGAGAACCTCGTTAAGAAACATCTTCGATACAGTGAGAACGATTATAGTCGTCCTCTCGACGCGTTGATACAACGATGTCCGTACCGACGTTCGTGAATCTGCAAGGTTTTATCATCGATGGAAACTTCGTCGCGAAGGAGTTTGCCGTGCTGCGAAATGGATATATTCTATCTCACTGTATCTTTGGACCCTGCGTACCATGGTACGGTCTCACCAAGGCGGAGAGACGCCATGCGTCCTGGCTGATGACGAATCATCACGGACTACAATGGGACGATGGAACGGTTCCGTACAACAGGGCTAAGGATCTGATTACAGAGGCGGTGGCGGACGAGGTGTCATATACCGTCGTGTACGTCAAGGGACGCGAGAAACGCGAATGGTTGCGGAATCTGCTCCTGGATAACGACCTGGACATCTACATCGAAACTATCGATACGCACTACGAAGATATACCATCTTTGAATAAGCTGGACGTTACGCATACTTTGCGTTGTAACAAACATGTAACTAATTGTGCTTTGCAAAATGTATTCAAACTGTTTAATTGGTGGTCCTACCATATGAAATAAAATATGTTTTTTTATGAAACACAATTCTTTTTATTTCCCCTCTCCCCTCTTCGGTGAGATTTTATCGGTTGTGTTGCACGGATTCCATACCTTATACGTAAGCAGCGCTGACATCGGCGCTTAAAAACGTTTAATCCCCCCCTCCTCCCCTCTCCTTATAATTGGTTGAAGAATTGACGCGTTCGTGCGTGCATGTTCAGTATTGAGTCAACCACTGTGCGTGCGTGCAAAACCTAACCAGCAGCAATGTCCTCCGCTGAGGGAAGCAGAATGAACTATTACGTTCCGCTTCAGGACGCTCCACCGAAGCAATGTATCAGGTACGTTTATGAATCTTCCCCTTTGTCTTATACTTTTGGATTTTTTAACTATTCTTAATTGTTTTTGTTTGTGATCTTAGCGTTTTACCCACGCGTCGTGCAGTTCGCATACTGGGCAGGAGATACGCGCTGACGGCTATGGGATATAAGTACCTGGACATCGGTATCAACGTCGGTCCGCCGAGCTACGTCGAGATCGCGATAGGCGATCATCGAGGAAACGAGCTGAGTCTGTCTCTCGAAACGTGGAAGGACTCTACGAACAACGATGGGACATTCAGGACCGTCTCTGCAAGGATGTTCGCGGCCGTCCTATCACCGTTGGACCGTTGACGGTGCGATTCAGTGCGATGAACGATACCAAACTCGTGTGTCTGGAGTCGTCCGACGTACGGTTGATGATGACCGAATCGACGTTCCTCACCATGATTAACCTGGACCGCTGCATCGAGCTGACGTACGCTCAGTTGGATCGTGTCGTGGATAAAGTCGAAGCAAAGGTTGCGCAATTTTCGAATATCACGTCCACTGAGACGAAGGATGCGTCGAACGCAATACGCGCCAGCGAATTCTTCAACGGAAACCACATTATAGATTGTGAGCTGTTGGCTCTGGTTTTTGATACACCGATGTAAGAGAACATACAATAAAAAAATTCTTTTACATGTACAAGGTGCACTGTTCTTTTTTCCTCACACTCATTTCCTTCACACACACTCGAGTATCCTCTACGTAAAAGATTTGTTTACAGAAACATCCCTTTGACTGGTACCACCACTCGAAGACCTCACCGCGTGACGTCATAGCCCGCGTCCAGAGAAACCCCCCTATCAACTATCTCACGCGCGGTAACGGCTTTGCCGTAATTGATAGCGGCGACATCTCCGTCTCTTTCCACCCTGCGGCCACATTCTTTGACTGCAGCCGACGGCTGAAGACCCATACGTGCCGGAAGACACTTGAGAAGACACCCGCCCCTCCCCACAACCCCTCCGAGCCCCATGGGTTAGAATCCGGGTACCGGCGCCCCCGAAGAATTTTTAACGAATTTTTTTATCTATCGACTATCTCACGCGCGGTAACGTCTTTGTCGTAATTGATAGCAGCCGGGGTATCGGCGCTTGCAATTTTCTTATCGCTTATGTAAGACAATATCATGGTGTTCCTTTCCTAGTAGTCTGTTTACATAAACATCCCTTTGACTGGTACTGACGTTCGAAGACCCCCCGCGTGACGTCATACTCCACGCGTCCAGAGACCCCCTCCGCACCCCCCTCGGAGCCCCTGAGTTAGCGGACCCCCTCCCCCTCCCCGCACTCCCCTCGGAGGTCCTGGGTTAGCGGACCCCCTCCTCTCCGCACCCCCTCGGAGGTCCTGAGTTAGCAGACCCCCCCCGCGTGACGTCACCCCCGCGCCCAGAGACCCCCCTCCCCGCATGACATCATACCCCCGCGCCCAGAGACCCCCCTCTCGCGTGACGTCATACCCCCGCGCCCAGAGACCCTCCCCTCCCGCGTGACGTCATACCCCCGCGCCCAGAGACCCCCTCCCCGCGTGACGTCATACCCCCGCGCCCAGAGACCCCCGCCCCGCACCCCCCCTCGAAGCCCCTGGATCAGAACTCTCCCTTACCATACTACTTGTGGTATATAAAAAAATCCAAGTGGTGGTATACCCGACAAAAAAGTGATAGTGTATTGTAAAATGTCTTTGTGTCTTGAATAAGTTAAAGTGGTAGTATCGTTAATTAAAAAAAATAAACCAAGTGATATGTATCTTTGTATGTATACTAAAAAAGTTGTGATATCCGTACAAAATTACCTTGTTAAAAAAAGGTACAAAAAAGCGCCAAGTATAAGCGAGCCAAAAAAAAGGAACTCTATGTTTTTCGTTCAAAAAAGAACTTTACAAAAGTAATGATATCAAAACCTTGCGCCAACTATGGGTATTTATGCAAATCATAAAATCTATTACTTTATTATTATCTTTACTACATACGGACACATGCATATATACGTACATGATATCGACTACGAATGCGGAGAATTACTGCAATACAAATAAATATTTTTTCAAAATGCTTGGCGCTACTAAAT
Organism: Ooceraea biroi; assembly: GCF_003672135.1. Classification (NCBI taxonomy): domain Eukaryota; kingdom Metazoa; phylum Arthropoda; class Insecta; order Hymenoptera; family Formicidae; genus Ooceraea; species Ooceraea biroi. The sequence continues at coordinate 8,040,711 of NC_039511.1, forward strand.
CGAATCAATTAGAGGGTCTCTAGAATCAATATGTTAATTGCCTTCTTCCTTCTTCTTCTCTTGTGGATGCGTGCACGCATATGCGTGTGTCTTTCTTCCTCGTGCGTGAATGTGTGTATGTGTGTATGCGTGACAGAATTAAGAATTAGAATTAACTATAGAATAACTTTAAATTTATAACATAGAGTTTATGTGCTTCATCGAACTTTGTTATATAAGTTAGATTGTACGGAAATTATTATAATATTTAAATTACAAGAATTTAATTACTAATTAACATATTGATTTATAAAGCTATATTAATAAAGCTATAGGTGGCCAATAAAGACATTCATCACGGCGGAATTCACTATGGCATAATAATATGTTTTTCAGATACATATTTTAATCGCGACACTGGCAATATCTGATGGTCGAATATATTTTTTTTATTTTGTTTATATCCGACCATCAGATATTGCCAATGTCGCGATTAAAATATGCATCTGAAATTTAGAACTCCCTGGCGAAGAAAAGATTTCTTGTTAATATGTTTTTTGTTTAGTCCGTAAAAACTTAAAACTCTGTAGACTTCGCAAACTCTTTTGTCTAATACGTTATTGCGTATTGCATTTCAATTGCTCTATATCTTGGTTTAAGTTTTTTCGCCTTTTCGAATATTTCACCGTTTAATAACTTGACCATCATGCAACTAATGCACACAGCGAATTCGTATTCGCTAATGATAATACGCGCAACATGGTCGGCGTGCGGCGCCACTGCAGCTTGCAAGTTCGCTACTCATGCATAGTTAAAATATATTTTCAATTTTTTCTAACATGTAGGAACAAAAATGCATTATTACACGTTTTCTTATAAATAAAACCTCTCCACTAGAAAAAAATTTCATGTTTATTAGTGGAAAAATAAAAAAGTTGAGTTCTAGAACTCGTATTTTTTTTATGCAAAAAAATTAAGTTTTATGTCGGTAGATAGCTTTTGAAATTCTTTACATTTTGTATATTTACAAAATTGCGCTATCATGCTTCGTTCAAAAGTTATAGCCGAAAAACGAAACTTTCATCGATTTTTGAGGATTGATTTCACCCCTTAAACATGTCTCGTTGTCAATAAAAAAAAAACACGGATCGAATATTTTGACCCCCTCTACAAACCCACCAAGTTTCATTAAAATCGGTGAGGGACACCTGGGATACCTTCCTTGTAAGTATAAAATCAATTGTTAACTAATCAAGTACTTACAAGTAAACCTACCCAAGTGGTACACTCCGATTTTTTTCACATTTGGTACAAATGTAGAACTTTGAAAAATATGTGACCCATATTTTTTCATTTGTGCTCTTCAGCGGTTTTAAGGGTAGTTATTACCCTTCCAATTTTCACCCTCCTATCATCAATAAGTACAATAAAAATATATAAGAGACAAAATTTAATGCAAAATATGTTTTTCTGGATCGCTAATTGTGAATGTGAAGTCAGATTTGCAAAAGTATTTGTTTAAATAATAAATTGTTTCAACAAAATAGCTAAAAAGGTGAAAAAATACAGTATAGTGACGTTTGTTATAAGGGATAATATGTTATAAGAGTAAGTGATACTTAAATATGGCGTCAAATTTGTAAAATGCATTGCTTTAAATTATTCGAACAATAAACGATTCAAACAAATCAGGAAGAAGATTGAAAAACATTGAAGTGTGTTATAGTGGCTTAAATTATAGAGGATTTTGGAGTTGTACATTACATGTGTTGTTGACGTAAAGGTTCTCTTTTAATATTGTTATATAAAACCTATTTGTTACAGTAGTAAGGAAACAAAATGTGAGTTACAGTATTACTAGATTTTTAATAATTTTATTTGCAAATAAAATTGTCACATTCGGTATTAAAACCTCGCTCCCTGCCGAAGCAGAAAATAATCAAGAATGGGGTGGCGAGTGCCTATGCTATGTTTTTCTTTTAGTGTTTCTTTCTAACGTAAATATATTCTAAACGTTATGAGCTTTTGCTTCTATATATATATATATATATTGGGTTGGCCAATAAGTCCGTGCGGTTTTTTAGGTGTAAATGAATGACGATTCTTTTTATAGAAGACAATAAGTTTATTCAACGATGTATTCGCCGATTTGATCCACTATCTTTTGCCATCTTTTGGGCAGCTGCATAATTCCTCGCTCAAAGAATTTCTTGTCTTTCTCGGGGAAAAACTGTTCTAAGTGCTGTTTGACGCCTTCCTTGGAAACGAAGCGCTGTCCATTCAAGGAATTCTGAAGGGAGCGGAATAGGTGGTAATCTGAAGGGGCAAGGTCTGGTGAATACGAAGGATGCGGTAAGTCCCAGCCCAGCTTCAATAATTTTTTCCGGGTTTGCAATGATGTGTGCGGCCTGGCGTTGTCATGATGAAAGATGACGCCCTTGCGGTTCACTAATTCTGGATGCTTCTCGTGCATAGCTGCGTTCAATTGTCCAGTTGGGCACAGTATACATCCGAATTGATTGTTTTGTTCTTTGGAAGCAGCTCATAGAATACAATATCTTTCCAATCCCACCAAATTGAGAGCATAATCTTGTTTGGATGAAGTCCTGCCTTCGACGTGATTTGTGGCGGTTCGCTGCGCTTCCCCTACGATCTTTTGCGCTCGACGTTGTTATACACAATCCACTTTTCATCACCCGTCACCATTCGCTTCAGAAATGGGTCACTTTCCTCGCGTTTTCTGAGTGAGTCGCATATGGAAATGCGTTTGATTCGGCTACCTTCACTCAGTTCATGCGGAATCCAAACATTGAGTCGGCTAACATAACCAAGTTGATGCAGATGATTTTCCACGCTCGATTTCGATATTTGAAGAACGTCTGCTATCTCCCGCGTCGTATAACATGGGTTAGTGTCGATTAATGTCTTCATTTTGTCGCTGTCGATCTCAATTGGTCGGCCCGAGCGTGGTGCATCTTTTATACAAAAATTGTCGGAACGGAATTTTGCAAACCACTTCTGGCACACGCGTTCTTTCACGGTATCCTCGCCATACACCGCGCGTATCTTCTTACAGGTTTACGCCGTATTTTTGTTTTTTTTAAATAAAAAAGCATAATATGCCGAAAATGCTCGTTTTGGTTATCCATTTTTACAATGACACTAAAAACACAAAACACAACCGATCTTCACGCTGTTTGTTTCTCAATGCACGTTGAAATATTATCTTTCCAAACCACTATGCGCTTCCAAGATTTGGATTAAAGATGACGCTGTTCAAAGCGTCTAAAGTCATCTGTCCGCAAAAAGTGCACGGACTTATTGGCCAACCCAATATACAGGGTGAGTCGGGAGGAACGCACCAAACTCCGGGAATGTATTCTACACATAAATATGAGACAAAAAACCCAAAAGTTGTAATCCGATTTTTATTTGTTTTCAAGTTACTGCGTCTTAACAAAATTTTATAATAAATTTTCAAAAATATCTCCATGGACTTTTAGGCACTTTCTGGCTCGTCTATGAACACTCCTCGTTGCTCTCCTGAGTTCTTCTTGTTTTTCTTTTATATCAGTTGCAGCTTTGAAAATACGTCGAATTAGTGCATCTCGATTGTCCACCTGTACTTTGTACACTTCACTTTTCAACCAGCCCCACAAACAAAAGTCCAATGATGTGAGATGTAGAATGGCCTCTACTTCATCTACACCTTGTCTACGGGTGCGTTCAGATGTTGTGTGAGCACTGGGAAGTCGTCCGGTCTCACACAATGTGTTGAAGACTCTGATAAATACGTTTTGATCTTACAATGACTGACAGTTACAAAAAACACCTTTATCTATAATTTCTTATACAGTGTGTGTCCCTCGAAATTATTAAAATAATTTACTAACAATTTAAACTTTTAAGACGCAGTAACTTGAAAACAAATAAAAATCGGATTACAACTTTTGAGTCTTTTTGTCTCATATTTATGTGCAGAATACATTCCCGGAGTTTGGTTTGGTGCGTTCCTCTCGACTCACCCTGTATATACAGGGTGGACCATTTTAATCAATCCACGCGAATATCTCGAAAAGGAGAAGTTTTTCAAAACACTGTTTCAGACAAAAGTTTTATGGTTTCGAGGGGAAAAGATGAAGATATTATCAATTTAATTTTAGATGGCGCCACTTTAGAGATTTCATCATGGCGACCATTTTTTTAAATGGAAGTCGATTTTCTTCACTAAATAAAAATTGTAGCTACAACGAGATGAATACAACGGTTTTTTGTTTTTTGAAATTGGATAAGTTTTCATTGAGTTACAGTGTTGTAAAATTTATAATTTAAGTAAAAAGCTTTCACCCATAAGTACAGTGTGCGCATTTTCTGACTCCAAACCGCCCTTCACCTCTTTGTGTGCATATTTGGAGTATCCCGTACTCGAAGTACAAGTACTCGGAATACATGTACTCTGAAATTTTGTGTTTTTCGATACCGATTTACTCACGTGAGAAATAATACCCGAGTACGGGATACTCCGAGTACATTTCGATACCGACTCATCTCGAGTCGATCGTCTATCCTTGAAATAATACCCTTTATCGAAATTCACAAGGAAATTTATTTGTTACTACTTGAGGATCAATTGATTACGAGAATCTTTTTCATTGTTGATCAGTATCATACTTCATTATTTAGGGGCTTACATCCACTGACAACACTCATGGCTGATTATACTCCTTCGGAGATTGTTGATGTTCTTCTTGTTGTCGGAGAATGTCAACGAAATTATCATGAAGCTTCGCAAATTTACCAGAATCGTTATCCCGAAAGAGAACACCCGAATCATTCCGTAATCCGAAACCTTGAACGAAGAGCTCGCCAAGGCTATTTGAGGCGCCAAAGAGAACATCGTGAGTATAATGAAGACGATGTACGTGTGCTCATTATCTTGGCAACTATTCATCTTAATCCTCATACAAGTAGTCGGGTTATGGCTAGAGAAATTGGTATACCGAAAACAACGATCTTGAGAATTTTAAAGAATGTGAAATACCGTCCTTACCATATCACGTTAACACATGCTCTTAGTCAACAGCATATGCAATTGCGTGTACAATTTTGTCATTGGGCACAACAGATGATCAGAGCTGACTCGAATTTCTTCTATTATGTTATGTTCTCTAATGAATCGACGTTCAAAAATAACGATGAATTGAATAGACATAATTGTCACTATTGGTCGAATGTTAACCCTATTTGGCATAGACAAGTAGATAATCAGCATCGGTGGAGTATAAATGTTTGGTGTAGGATTATAAATGGTTACTTGATTGGTCCTTATTTCTTCAATGGAAATGTCACTAGAGAAAATTTTCTGGAACTTCTCAGAGATCATTTACCACAACTACTTGAAGATGTTGATTTGAATACACGACAGAGAATGTGGATACAACTGGATGGAGCGCCACCTCATTATGCGATAATAGTAAGAGATTATCTAGATCAGAAGTACAATGATAGGTGGATTGGACGACGTGGACCCGTCGCATGATCCCCACGATCTCCTGATATGACTCCACCCGACTTCTTTTTATGGGGGTATATAAAAAATGTCGTCTATGAGTATGCGCCTACAACCAAAGAAAATATGATAGAAAGAATTCGAGTAGCTTGCAGGAACATACCGCGCGCTGTCTTAATCAAAACAGTCAAACATTTCCAAAATAGGTTGGCGTTATCTATTCGAGCCAACGGAGATAATTTCGAACAGTTCCTTCGATAGAAAGGTAAATTTGTAAATTTGTGAAAGGGGATGTGACTTCCGTTAATGAAGCATCCCGAATCGTGAGAGGCAAGAGGACTCACGTAAATCAAGCACCCCGAATCGTGAGAGGCAAGGGGACTCATGTAAATCAAGCACCTCAAAGGGATGAAAGCCCCGCCACGTCCACGTCGTTCATCCTGAGTAATGCTAAGCACGGGGAAACACGTTTTAATCGGTCTGGAATTGGTGAACCGTCAAATATAATAAGTCTAGATAATGGATAGAAACGCACGCATGCATGTATGCACGCACACAAAGAGGTGGAGGGCGGTTTAGAATCAGAAAATGCGCACACTGTACTTATGGGCGTGGAAGCTTTTTACTTAAATTATACACTTTAAAACACTGTAACTCAATAAAAACTTATCCAATTTCAAAAAACAAAAAACCGTTGTATTCATCTCGTTATCAGCTACAATTTTTATTTCGTGAAAAAATTGACTTCCATTTAAAAAATGGCTGCCATGATGAAATCTCTAAAGTGGCGCCATCTAAAATTAAATTAATAATATCTTTATCTTTCCCCCTTGAAGCCATATAAAGCTTTTGTCTGAAACATATTTTTGAAAACCTTCTCCTTTTCGAGATATTCGCGTAGATTGATTAAAATGGTCCACCCTGTATATAAAATATATTTTTTTTAATTTTTAATAAATATAACTGTTGGTAATAGAGTTCGGTATTTTACCAACACGACACGAGCGCTACGCGACGCGATCTATGTATTAAGTAATCGATGAAGTTAAGATGGCGATCTCATACGACACGAGTAACACACGCTGTAACGTTAAAAATATATCTTTTCGTTGTGTATAATCACCAGGATACTCTGCTTATCCTACTCATAACCAACAGGTTATGGGCCCAGGGCGACTATACTGTGAAAGTATTGAAGGTGATAGTAACGAGATTCGCGAGTAATTTGTGATTTGTGAAATCAACGCTCGGACAATAGCGACATACGTGTTACCGCCATCTTGAGACAGTTCGCGTTCGGTGCAAGAAAGTGAGGTTAGCGAAGATTGTGTACGACAATGGCTAACAGCATCGTTAAAATTGAGTTTCCGGCAGCGGCTAAATTGAGAGCCGGTAATTACAAGTTGTGGTGATTTAATATAGAACGTCATTTAAAGAACCACAATGTATGGGAATATGTTGTTGACAACAAGAAGCCAGTTAAGGCCGACGGCGAGGCGGATGCGGTGTTCGCGGCAAGAGAAGGTGCGTTTAACCCGAAAAATATAGTTGCTGAATTGATAATTAGCAATTCTATTGAAGAGTCTGAGGTGGACCACATCATGACGTGTGAGAGTGCTTATGAAATGTGGACGGCACTGCAGCGAGTTCATGAGAAAAAGGATCCGACCAGCAAGTTAGCGGCGTCGCAGGCTTTTCACGACTATCGTTACGAGACGGATGGAAATGTCAAAACACATTGCAAATGTTAAAAATCTGGCGCGTCGATGCAAGGACTTAAATGATGAGTTGTCTGAAACTTCGGCTATGGCAAAATTGCTGCAAGGATTACCAGCAAAATATTGAAGTGTCGCGATGATCTGGCGCAACAAGAGTGAGAAAGATCAATATTTGCATGAGCTCTGTGCAATGTTAGAACACGAGGAGGCAGCTCAAAATGCTGATGATTTAGCAACGGCCAAGATGGAAGCGCTCAATGTCAAGCAAGATAATAAGAAGAAAACGCAACATAAGAAGACATTGAAATCAATACAGAAGAAGAAAGATCGATTCGTTGTTTTAATTGTGACGGGCTTGGTCATATGGCGGCTAAGTGCCCGAGTGATAAAAGAGAGAACACCTCGAAACAGAAATCAGAGAAATCGAGTGGTGTAATGACTTTAGCTGCGGATGCAATTTTGGAAACCGATGATGAATGGTTGACAGACAGTGGAGCGTCGGCACACATTACGGGAAGAAAAGAATGGTTTTCATCGTTTAAATCCATGTCGGCAAATTTTTATTAGCTAACAGCGAACAAGTAGAAATCAAGGGCTGTGGTGAAGTCAAGGTCGAGTGTTTGGTAGATGAACAATGGCAATCAGCAACTTTGAAGAAGGTGTTCTTCATTCCTGGTTTTAAGAAGAATCTATTCAGCATTGGTGCTGCAGGAGGGTTAGGCGTGATATGTCAAACCGGAAAGGACTCGATGATTTTCAAAAGAAACAGGCAGAAAGTGGCTGAAGCAAGGAAAGCCGATAATAATTTGTTCATCATGAAAATGAAAGTGTGTCATCCTCGAATGCCAGAAGTCAATGCAGCTGTGGATTTGTAAACATGGCACGAACGTTTAGGGCATATCGGAATTAATGCCATTAAGGAGATGTCAAAGCGTGGCTTGCTCGAAAGCCTTGAAGTACCAGAAAAGGCTAAACTACAGTGTGAAGCGTGTGAGTTAGCAAAGGCACGTCGACGCAGTTTCAAGACTAACACGAAGAAGGTCAAATATAAACCAGGCGAGTTGATCCACATCGATGTTAGTGGTCCATTTCCAATGCCATCATACAGTGGAAAAAGGTGGTTCATTTTATTCAAGGATGATACCACGGGCTTTCGGATGGTATTCTTCATGCGTCACAAAAACGAAGCACTGGAGTGTTTCAAGAAGTTCGTAAACTTGGTCGAGAACAAGTGGGAGCGGCATGTGAAGATACTTCGTAGTGACAATGGCTTGGAATACGAGAATAGTGAATTTTTATCGTATCTGGAATCCAAGGGCATTGAACATGAACCGTCTGCACCCTATACGCTCGAGCAAAATGGGCGAGCGGAGAAGGACAATCAAGTGATCGATGACAGTGCGCGGGCAATGTTGCTGGCAAGAGATCTCGATGAACGATTGTGAGCAGAGGCAGTACGAACGGCGGTTTACTTATTGAATCGTACACCGACAAAGCAGTGTCCAGATTCTACACCATATGAGGAGTGGTCCGGTAAGAAGGCATCGATGTCACACGTTCGCACATTTGGATCAGTCGCTTATGTGCATGTGCCGAAGAGTAAGCGAACCAAATGGACACCAAAGGCTCGGAAGATGATCTTAATCGGCTATGAAGGCAAATTGAAGAATTATCGGTTGATGGAACCGAACAATCCAAAGAAGGTGGTTGTGTCGGCAAATGTCAAGTTCCATGAAACAACCAAGTGTGAAATCGAACCGGAAAAGACGTCAAAGCTACAGTTTGTTCAAGCAGATGTTGAAAAGGAGCCAACGGACATTGTAGTCAACGAAAATATTTCCACAGAAGATAACTCGAAAGATACGGACGATGACGAGGAAGAGTTCTTGACACCGTGTCAAGATCGATATCAACTGCGAGATCGCAAGCAGTTGCACAAACCAAGTAGATTCGAGATAAATATGATAGAGTTCGAAGAGCCATCGACGTACGCAGAGGCGATGACCAGTAGGCATGCAAGAGAGTGGCGAGCAGCAATCGATGTTGAACTTTAAGCGCTTCGGAGAAACAAGACCTAGATCACTTCAACCTTGCCGAAAGGTAAAGAAGCTATTTCATCTAAATGGGTGTTTAGAATCAAGCGTGACGAGTTTGGTTGCATTGAACGGTTCAAGGCTCGACTGGTGGCACGAGGCTATAGTCAAAGAAAGGGCATCGATTACACGGAAACGTTCGCCCCGGTCGTTCGTTATGAAAGCGTGTGTACTTTGCTGGCTATGGCAGCTCTCGAAGGTTTTGAACTTGGACAGTTCGACATTAAGACGGCGTTCTTAAATGGCAAATTCGAGGAAGAGATCTATATGTGGCTGCCAGAAGGAATAGAAAAGGAACCCACTGTCGTCAAACTTCAGCGATCGTTGTATGGCCTGAAGCAGTCGCCACGTCAATGGAACAAGAGGTTTCATGAGTTTTTAATGCAGTTTCAATTTACGGCTAGTGATACGGACCCATGTGTGTATCATGGATTTGTCAATGGTGAGGTAGTGCTGTTAGCACTATACGTCGATGATGGACTGGTGATGGCGAAACATCAAGCAGTGATTCAAACAGTCCTGGAAGCTTTGCAGTTCGAGTTTGAGGTGACAATTGGTAGTGCTGCTTATTTCTTGGGCCTGGAGATTAAGAGAGATCCTGTTGAGGGAACAATCGAGATCAGCCAGGAACAATTCATCAAAAGGATGTTGACGAGATTTGCGATGGCAGACTCAAAACCGATGTCCACACCGGCCAAAGCAAAGCACTGAAGTATCTTCTAGAGGATCAGGAGGATGCATCAATGAAAAGGATTCCATATCAGCAAGCGATTGGCTCATTGTTATTTGCAGCTTGTGTGACGAAGCCGGACATAATGTTTGCGGTAGCTAATGTCTGCAAATTTTCGAAAAACCCATCGATGGAGCACTGGAGAGCAGTAAAAAGAATATTGCGTTATTTGAAAGGAACCAGTGATTAGGGGATCATTTACCGTTCCAACAGTAATAATCAGCTTATCGGTTACTGTGATGCAGATTACGCTAATGACGAAGAGACAAGAAAGTCAACGACAGGGCTGGTAATTATGCTAGCTGGAGGACCAATTGTTTGGGCGAGTCGACGACAAAGTGTGGTAGCTCAGTCAACAGCGGAAGCTGAGTATATTGCAGCGGCGGAGGCAACCAAGGAGATCTTGTGGCTCAGGCAGTTATTGAAAGGAGTTGGTGCTAAGCAGAAGAGTACAACGATGCTACGAATTGATAATCAGGGGGCGATTAAGTTAGTTCGCAACCCTGAAATACATCGTCAAACAAAGCATATTGATGTCAGATTCCATCTGATAAGAGACCACGTTCAAAAGAAGAACATTGATGTCGAGTACGTGCCGAGTCAGGAGCAGCTGGCCGACATTTTTACAAAAGGATTACTCAAGGAAACTTTCGTACAACTCCGGAGTGATCTCAGTATTAAATAATTGTTAAATACGCGAACTAGTGGGAGTATTGGTAATAGAGTTCGGTATTTTACCAACACGACACGAGCGCTACGCGACGCGATCTATGTATTAAGTAATCGATGAAGTTAAAATGGCGATCTCATACGACACGAGTAACACACGCTGTAACGTTACAAATATATCTTTTCGTTGTATATAATCACCAGGACACTCTGCTTATCCTACTCATAACCAACAATAACATTGTTTGACATTTTGGTATTTTAATTTTTTTTGTATTTATTTATTGTATTTTTTTATATTTTTGTTTTTATATTTATCATTTATATTAAGTATTATATTGATTATTATATACTATACTAAAAGAAAAACATAGCATAGGCACTCGCCACCCCATTCTTGATTATTTTCTGCTTCGGCAGGGAGCGAGGTTTTAATACCGAATGTGACAATTTTATTTGCAAATAAAATTATTAAAAATCTAGTAATACTGTAACTCACATTTTGTTTCCTTACTACTGTAACAAATAGGTTTTATATAACAATATTAAAAGAGAACCTTTACGTCAACAACACATGTAATGTACAACTCCAAAATCCTCTATAATTTAAGCCACTATAACACACTTCAATGTTTTTCAATCTTCTTCCTGATTTGTTTGAATCGTTTATTGTTCGAATAATTTAAAGCAATGCATTTTACAAATTTGACGCCATATTTAAGTATCACTTACTCTTATAACATATTATCCCTTATAACAAACGTCACTATACTGTATTTTTTCACCTTTTTAGCTATTTTGTTGAAACAATTTATTATTTAAACAAATACTTTTGCAAATCTGACTTCACATTCACAATTAGCGATCCAGAAAAACATATTTTGCATTAAATTTTGTCTCTTATATATTTTTATTGTACTTATTGATGATAGGAGGGTGAAAATTGGAAGGGTAATAACTACCCTTAAAACCGCTGAAGAGCACAAATGAAAAAATATGGGTCACATATTTTTCAAAGTTCTACATTTGTACCAAATGTGAAAAAAATCGGAGTGTACCACTTGGGTAGGTTTACTTATTAGAAGCAATTCAGTTTGAGTATTTTATTTAAATATTTCTCATGCATACTCTCTTATCGCATGACGACATTGAAGTACTTGGGGTGCCTGGGTCGCATTAAAATATAAAAAACTGTTCTACCTATAATCTGTACTTTACATGTTGTAACAGTATAAATTAACTAATATAAATTTGTTCCCTCTCAACGCCGAAGTGATCCGGCTCGTTGAGAGACCTTAAAATTAAATATCGAGACTCCGTGAAGGCCCACACGCACGCGCGGATTGTTGTTACGGGCCTGACGCTGCCCCGTCGTGCAAAATGAGAAAATCGAGACGGACACTCGAGGTATAACCGTGACATAGTGCGCACGAAATCAGAAGAGCCCCCAAAAGTAGTCGGATCACCGTTAACTATTGATATTGACTACAAAAGACGATCATCACAAGTGATCAGCCGAACAATTCATTGTATCAAACTGGAGAGAGAGACGTTTTCATCCACAACCGGTAATTATAAAACTCATTTTTCTTTACCTGAAACATAAAATCTTTCTTTTGTTCATTACATCTTACTGAAAGGTATCATATTTAAGGTTCATCCCAACTATGTATCCTCCCTGAGACACCGTTAAATAAGTACCTTCCCAGCAAACACAGAATATAACTATTATATATCTCAGAAGTAACACGTAATATAACAGTTGTTATACACTATTAATATTGAGGCTACATAATTTCCTTTTATAACTGTAATATTACTTTGTTTTAAAACTTTATTATAACTGTGTTATTTCCTGGTTATAATAATATAACAGCAATATAAATTGAACATAACACGTAATATTACAAATGCTATATTATTATTACTTTGATGTTATACAACGTGTTATATAGAGATGTTATATTCATGTTATATTATATATATTATAACATGAATATAACATATATATTTAAAATGTTTCCTCTTTTCGTCGTTGGCATCCTTGCGTTCTTTTCAGTTCTTGCTGGTTCTTTCATCGTGTCAGCGTGTTGTTGCGTGGTATGGAAGTGCTCTCCTTATCCAAGGTAATCCTTAATTTCTAACATTTATTAAAAATAAGTAGGTATTATTATAAAGACTAAATATTTGTGCATATATTTTTACTACTATTCTTTAACTTATTGCAGTTAATCTATGCATATGTAAAATGGTGTAGTAGGTTATGTATGCAAAAGTCACGTTGCAAGAATACAATACCGGGTCGTCTTCACTTCTACGGAACATTTAGAAATGCTTATCATTATCAAATGTACACAACTCTAAAGATTGATAATGAAATTAAGTATTTCTAAATGCTCCGTAGAAGTGGAAATGACTCGGCGTTGCATTCTTGCAATGCGACTCTTGCATCTACTACCATTTTACATATGCATAGATTAACTGCAATAAGTTAAAGAATACTGGTAAAATTATATGTACAAATATTTAGTTTTCTTTATAATATAATACTTACTTTGAATACTTTTAATATTAATGTTACTGTTAGAAAAGATTACCTTGAATAAAGAGAGCGCTTTCATAACACGCAATAACACGCTATGTATATTTTATATGTATATGTTTAGTGTGCAAAATATAATGATTAAATATTTATATTTTTCCCTTTCCTCCGGAAAAACTGCGTCATTATAATATAACTATAGCGTGATTGTTATCGTACGTATATGTTACTATATATTAACTTACATATTTTATACATACTACTTCCAGGAAAGGTCTTTGAATTAATTTCGAGCGAAAGCAAATGAAATAGTTTATTCTCGCTTAGAATTAATTCAAAGACCTTTTCTGGGATTAGTAGAGGAGAATCCCCTATTATGAGATATGCTCCTAATATGAGATAATGGGGTTTCTGCTAAACTATTGAGCACCATCTGTTAGTTCCACCATAAACTTATTACTCTTGGTGTAAAATGTATTTAGTGAAAAATTCATTGTTCGTTATTGCGTTTAGCCTTTGCAAGAAAAGGTTTGTGAAATTGTGAACATGTCAAAGGAACTTGAGGTAAGTCTTTAAACCTTGTTTATTATATAATAAAGAAATGGTTGGCAATAAATTCAGTATGCAATGATAGAGTAGAATCGTAGTAACAGCAAATTACGCAATTTATTGAATTGCTTAATTGTAGAAGTTAGATTTCATGATCGCGGAACCGCTAGGCGTGTGGCTCGTATAATGAGATATTCAGGGTACTCTTAATATGAGATAATTATTGCTCGAATATGAGGATTATGTAGTGTAATAAAAAGAAAGAAAATACTACTTAAGGTTAAAGAAAACTTAATACGAAGTTATATTACGAATTTTTGTGTATTTAATTTTTATAGAATCTGACTATGGAGGTTGGAGGAACGAGGAAGCATCGACAGTGGTTTGGCGAAGGCTGTGGTAGCAGTATTTTTATAAAATTATCTAATAAAGTTTTTTACTTGCAATACTGATGTATTTTGCACTTTTAACACCGATTTCTCGAGGTATCTTATATTAGGAGCACACTTTCTCGATCCTGCGTAAAGCTCTTTTTTCAAATTTTTTTAATTTTCAGAAAAAATAATATTTAAATTAGATTTTTCATTTCACCAACCTAAAGCTTATTAAATTCTTTTCAAGATAACGTATTAAATTTTTAAATTCTGCCTATAGATTTCTTTACATTCGGCAAAATCGATATGGTATCTCATAATCGGGGACTTTCCTCTATATGTATAAAATATATAAGTTAATACAGTAACATATACGATAACAATCACGCTATAGTTATATTACAATGACGCAGCAAGTTATATTTCTGCTATATAACTATTATATAACATTTTAATTACTTGTTATATTTATATTATATTATTGTAATAATCCATGAGTGGGAAATTACAACTAACGTATACGTTACATGTAACGTATAGGGTAACTTAGGGTATGATGGCCATAGTTTTTTTAAATGCAAAAAATATACATTTATTTCTGTTATTTTTTAATGGCGTTTGGTATATTATTTCACTAAAGCTTAAAGTATGTAATACTGTCGAAATTAAAGAGAAAATAATTACTAGAACTTTTATATTATCAAAATATTACAACATAAGCATTGGCCATCTTACCTGACTTTTAGGGAAAAGATGGCCATACATATAATTTCACATATTTAATCTTATTTTGACAATATATATTTGACAACTGAACTCTTACACATAAATAAACAAAACGCATAATGTTTTAACAGATAAATAAACAAAAAGAAGTTAACAATTAAAATACGTTAACTTATCTTGAAAAAAGTGGGCCATCTTACCCAAACTGTGAGGGAAAGATAGCCATAGTATTTATAAATAAATAATGATAACGTAAATACAAATTATAACTCAAATTACAAGTTACATATCTTTATTATGTATCTAATGTTGATTACGACAGCTTAACTATAATTTATTTCACATTACAGCAGATTTTACTAGACACATGAAAAACTATGCAGGTAATCGAAAATTAAAATGTTAGATATTATTCATAATATTGTTATTTCGATTAGTGTATGTATATTAACTACTGTAAATAGTAATTATCTTTGAGATTGAGTACCAAAATGCACTATTTAACAATTATTGTAAAAATTACAGCCATTGGCCATCTTTTCCGTATGGCCATCATACCCTAAGTTACCCTACGTTATATTACCTGTTACATTTCGTTATATAGTGGCAATATAATAGTTATATATCTGTGTTTGCTGGGTTCCTATCTTTTACTAATTTTATAAAAATTAGTTGGCGCTCAACATAAAATTAAATTTAGAGCCTTGGCGGCTATAGACCCGGCTGCGCCAAGTGAAGGCCTACAGAAAAACGCCTGTCTCAATGTAACTTATTTGTATCGACTACAGGAGATTGCAAGAACTGCGAAATGCAAAATGAAATGAGACATAGTTCATTAGAAAGAGGAGATTGAGTACACATTAAACTGTGCGTGCGTGCGCGCGCGTGTGTGTGTGTGCGTGTGTGATTTTCTTTTCTTTTACAATCTTTTATGATTCTTATTTGAATCGAAGAAGTAAAAATTGCTTTATTTGAAGATCAGCTTTATTATTAAGTTATTAAGTTTGATCTGTACTATACAAACCAAAATTAAAAAATGACAAGTACACTTAAAAAACATGTTACAATTTTAAAAGTATTTTTTATAAAACATATGTTTGGACATATACATATATACATATATAAAAATACAAGATATATTTTATTATATATTAAACGATATATATCGTAAGAAACATATACTATTACGTACGCGCATGTGTATAGTATAAATATAACATTTTATACTACACATATAATAGTTATTTGTAATCAATATAAGGTCTGTTTCAAATGACGAACATAAAAATACCAATAATACAATCAATATAGATATATTTTATATATGTCAAGCGGGAGGGAGAACGAGATAAGGAGCAAGCGAAATGACTTATCATCAAAGAATCCCGAAGTCTTACGTCTATAGATATAGATATATAGATATATCTATAGACTCGTATTCCTGAAAAGCTATAGATAATAGCAGGTTTTCCGTTACCTATAGCCTTTGAAGAATACGAGTCATCCTATGTGCTGGAAAGTAAAACTTTAATATTCTTTATACATATATATAATAATTATTTTGAAATAAATTAATAAGATTGTTGCGATTAAAATAACATCAAACACGACATAAATGGAAGCATAGATAATATAAACTTTTACTACTTTTATTTAATTAAAATTATTTAGTAAAATTATTTATTTAATTAAAAAACATCCCATTATCATTAAGATTCTTGTGATTAATTTGACATAGAATATAAATTAGATAATTTTTAGAATTCTTTTTCCACTAAACAGTTGACAGTAACAATATACAGTCACAGTATAAGTACTAGTATTTACTTATACAGTCCAGTTGATGTTTCAAATTTTTCAGAACACTTTCCTTTTCTTTCTTTCAAATAAAAAGAAGGAAAACAAAGTATTTTAAAGCATTTGCAACATCAACTAGACTGTAACCAATTATAGATTAGAAATGAGATATGATGGCTATTGAGAATGAGATGTGTGTTGTAATTGATATTTCAGATGCTTCAGAACACTTTCCATCTCTTTCCTTCTTTCAAATAAAAAGAAAGGAGAAAAATATTTTGAAGTATTTGGAGCATCAACGGGATTGCAGTCAATATTATATTACTGGA